>NW_027106126.1:1695486-1705609 GCF_000696795.3 Halyomorpha halys | reverse complement strand
AGGAGAACTGGACTATGATCTGATGAAAGGTCATCCAGGGATTCAACAATGGTTTGAGAGGAGGAGATCTGGGAGGTGATAAATATGTCAAGGATATCCGGGCGTTTTTTTAGGGATGTAGGCCAATAAGTAGGATTTTTGGGCGAGAGGATAGCACAATGGAGGACTTAAGAAAAAAAAAACATTTGAAATGCAAAATAGAATTAAAATTGTTAAAAATAAAATTAGAGCATACATTAGAAATCTTTAATGTTTTGCTAGGAAAAATGCTAAATTTTCATTTTTTAAAAATAGGATTGAGTGAATATAAATTGAACCCCTACTAGATTAAAGTTTAACACATGTAGGAAGGTCCACTAAACCAGCCCATAAATAAATTATTTACATGTAAATGTAAACTTAACTTATTTATTTCTAACAACAATCATCCATTTTCTGTGAGATAAAAAAAAAAAAGATTGGGAGAAATTAATATTATACGTAAAAAAGGGATTGAATGCTGTTTTCTGAACTTTTAACGAAGATTCTTAGTTATTACTAAATTTTAACGTTAGATTGAAAAAAAAAATTTTTAATTCCATTGATTCGCACTGATTACAAAAGGTAACTCCCAAAATTGAAAATGTTATTTTAAACAATAATTACTAAAAATATTTCAAATAAAACGATTAACTAAAATAACATTATCATTATATAAATAAAATGATAAGTATAAACGAATATAAATAAATAGAAAGTACCTTTCAAATTGTAATAATAAATGTTTTATCAACTGCAGATATTAATTATGGTTTTTAATAGTTATGAATTAATTTTAGGAACAAATTAGTTTCGGAAACATTTTAATTGGTCAAGTTTACAAACACAAATAATTGGATTCTTAGAACTGAAAAATGTTCTTAAAAAAAATAAATAAGAGTAATATTTTACAAAGACAAGAACATATTGAGACAAGTCCCCTGGCCGGATTGAACGGTCCCTTTCAAAGAGCGGTGTTTATTGAACGAACCTAGCTCCAACGGGTTTGAAGTCATATAAAAAAGAGAACTCATTTCCAAACTGCCTCAGTTGAGTGAGTTCAACTTTTCTAACAAGTCGGGTTTCGGATAAACGTTATTAGACCTTATGATTTTCTTATTAAAAATAAAAGGCGGTTTATATTTCATTCGATTTTCTTGGACTAGGTTAAATAGTTGTTTTAACAGTTACTTTTACACACAAATCTATTCTGAAAATATTTCCTACCAAAGAGTGTGTATTATATCTAACAAAATAAACGGTTATATTTGTATAAAGTAAATGACAGCGAAACGTCTTAGTTTTTGTTTTTTTTTAAACGATATTGCCGAAACTATTCAGGACATTATAAGTATGGCAAAAACTACATTCCATATTTCCTATTTAAGAGGATCAATAATTTCTTTTTTATTTTTTAAAAATATTTCTTATCGTTGCGAATTATAGGAGAATTTAAAAATCTTGTACTCTGACTACTGGGACTAACAAAGCATTTGGCGACATCGCAAAAACTGACAATACTTAAAAGTAACGAAAATCGGTGAAAAAAAAAAAAATCAGTCAGTCCATAATATACATTTGCATGTACCAAAAAAAAAATTGAAAGGGTTCTATGTTTTATGCAAGTTTTTTTTCATGTAGTCCTTATTCATGAATAATTATTATTATTATATGGAGAACAGACCATGTAGGCCTAAGTCCTCGTACGATGTATTAGTAAATACTTTGTATTTCTACACGATGCATTTACTAATACATCCCGCGTTTCTTGACGTGGTTTTTTTACAGGGTGGGTTCGTCACTTCCACGCCTATTTTTTGTGAGTGCCACCCATTGGGCTAACGGGCTTCACAAATGCCCGTGGGGAGGTTGTCATTGAGTTTTGCATTATTTTGCGCTTGAAAAAAGAGCCCGGGTGGGACCGGGGATTCGATCAGACAACCTGTGGGTTGGTAGACTGGCGCGTTACCACGCTGCTTCCGCTGCTCCCAACAGCGGGTTTATTCATGAATAAACCTTTTCATAATATAATGGGTACTTTTTAATAAGGTTCTTACACCAGGATTATGGGTGGAATATTTAAAGAGATAATAATTTTCTTCAAAAAGTAGTGAAATAGGATTTATTGGATGTTTAGACGTGAGTGACAACTAGAATTTGTAATATAATAAACGTTGTGTGTACAAGGGACTCAAGTACTGACGACGGAGGACTCCGAAACGTAGTTGGTTTATAATCAAAAAAGATAAATGTACAGTTCATATTTATTGAAAATGTCATGTAAAGTAAGTATCACTCAATTTTTTAATAATAAAATTGAACTATTCCTATATAGGAGTGTAGTATATAATGATATACGTTGAACCAGGGTAGTACGATTTGAAGTAAATTTGAACGGCTTCCTAGTTTCGCCCGTTGGATAATGAGCCAAGTTAAAAAACAGTATTTCAAGATTTTTCTGTTATATACTTCTAAAATAGAAATTATTTAAATATTTTCTTTACATCAGGAACTCGTTAGCGAACGGATAAAAATGACAGATCATAACGACTAAACACGGCGAGAATAGAATGAGACAAGAGAAACGTGAGGTTTGTCTGAATTGGATACAAGAACGTTGAAGATAAAATAAAATCTCAGATTGTGCCGCTCATGCAGTTAATTGAAACGATTTTTTCCATTTGTCCTTTCTTTCCCACATTAAAAAGGGACCAACGCAATATTCCTTAGTCCGCATTAATCGCATATATATTCATAAATATCGAATCGAATTCTAACTTAAAGGATAATCTTATCACATGTTAAAATAGCTAATAGGAATGATAAAAAATGTGAAATATTTGTGTTCTCTGTACATCTGGCGATTTCCCTGATACGAACTATACTCCAAATATTGTTGAAATGAGAATCAGGTTTGTAGGAGAATTATTTGTAAAAAGAAATACCGGTTGCCGATTCAAGAATTAATCGGTAATGTGATAGTAATTATAATAAGTAGATTATCGTGCTTGAATGGTACCTCAAAAAAAAAATAAATAAATAAAAAAAAAATATTTTGGTTCGTGTAATAATATTGTAGAAATACGATTTTTTCGTTAGTACAAACTAATACTATTAATCTTGTCGATTTAACTAAATACAATTACACTGAATTGTACAATAGTAACTTGTACTTTAGTACTTTTTAACTATATCACTAATAGTCCTCCCAATTATGAAAAAAAAATAGTATTAGTGCAATCACCACGTTGTTTCTATACTTGTACTATGAACTAAAACTATTAGATTTCTTTATGAAATAGGGCCAGGAGGTTCTCTTTCTGGTACTCGTCAGAAATTTCTGTGGTAGCCAGGCGTTTCCCGTAACTCCTCAAGCCACAGCGCTGTCCACCATTGTTTCATAAGATTTCAGATATGGTCAGTATTATAATTAGCGGATTAAAGCAATACTATGATAAGCAGTACGGATATGTGTTTATTTGGCATGTTCTAGTACCAAGTAGTAATAAGACATAGAAAAAAATATATCACTTTACTAAGCCCGATTAGAATATACTTAACATTTTTTTAATATTGCAGAAAATGACAAGGTATAAATCTTTACTAAGTCAATTATTAATGTGCTTCGATTTTAAAATAAACACAATGAAAAAATCTTATCAGTGAACGACGCAGCAACCTTGTCTGCTGTTTGTAGAATTGTACCTGTGTCATTGAAAAATTATTTTTATACAGGCTGTACAAACAATGATCACATTTTTACCATATTGTACACCTAATTGAGTAATTTTTTAATGAAGATAAGCTGCTATTTTCATAACGAGAATGAATTTTAAGTTCCGCCAGTTGATTTAGTACAAGGAGACCAAATATTGACAGTTTTTGGAACACCGAGATAAGCTGGGTGTTCATTTTTTCACATTCAAGGATAACATCTATTCCGATAATACCAATTAGCCTGCAATAGAAAAAAAAATTATTAATTACGAATTAATTTGGACATGACGAAGAAATGCAATTTATAATAAGGTACCTTAAAAAAACTTTACTAATAAAATAAAATAAAAACTGTACCTCTACAGCCGATGAAGGGTTAAAGGTGCCGTACTTTACTAGACCAACTGATGAAGTACTCTTACTAGACCAACGGTTGTGTAAGAAGATGATTTTGTCAGAATCACGCTCGACCGCCAGATTTTTACCCAATTAAGGGTAAAAAAACATTACTATCTCGTAACATAAGTGAAAAAAAATACAGCACTTAGACAAACGGTCTAAACTTCCACCTCATTACAAAAGAATGATCTACATGACTGTAATAAGGCCAATCTGGGCATATGTAGTTGAGCTTTGAGGCTCCAGTATAGCTTCGAATTCCTCTCGTATTCAATCCTTACAATCCAAAATCCTTCGTAAAATCCTCAATGCTCCTTACTTTGTCACAAATAAAATCATTAATAAAAACTTTAATGTTCCCTACGTAACCGATCTAGCCCGAACCAGATATCACTCCTTCCATTATAAACTCCCTAACCACTCGAACCCCCTAGTTTCTCATCTTGCATTCTCTTCTATTCCTGACAATCCTCCGAGGCGCCTGAAAAGAAGATGGCCACGAGACCTGCTAGTGTAAAATGTCATTAGAGTGCTACCAACGGGTGGTTTCTCTACAAACCTGTAACACTCCATTTTAACTAAGATCAAATTTACTGAATGTATTATATAATATACAGTTGTAAATTTCAATAAAGATATTAAAAAAAAGTGAAAAAAATTACTCAATAATGCATTACATAATAATTTTTTCAGACTAAAATGTTATAATTCAAGCAGATATAAATTTCACCAAGCAGTTGTCTATAATTATTAGGACTTATTATGCGTCTGTATAGTAAGGTACTGGTAGTAGGGACAACATCTAACTTCTAACAACAAAGTGCGTAAAAATAAATAAATAAAAATCTTTTAGAATCTATTTTGCCAATCAAAAATTAAACAAACATAATGTATTTCGACATTTGATTTATTATTTTTTTATTGTTTTTTTTTTAAATATATAACAAATTAAAAGAAATAGTTCATTTGCATCATATTCGGGCAATCAACTAACCTTAGAACCAAAAAATGCTTTATATTTCAATATTTAATGCCATTTAGACATAATGAAAATCACCAAAAATGTCTAAAATTTAAGCCAGAAATGTGACCAGAATGAGAGAAAAAATTTTTAGGTTTGACAAATTATTTAGGAAGATATGGTATAAACATTAAAAAAAAGTCCTTTCAGAAACAACATATGAGTAGTGAATAGTTTTGAAGTGACTCCCCGGTGCAGATATTAATGTAATTGTCTAGTATTAATTGGGAAAAAAATATAATTAAAAAAAAAGACAATAACGTTTTGCGATGAATTTGAAATTAATCGAATCTAAAAATCAGTTAATCCATTTAATAAAAAATAAAATGTTATATAAAAGGACTAACAATTAATACAGTAATTTTCAGTATCGACCTGGCTGTCTCAATATTCGCATAGAAATCAGTGGAGTGGTGGAACTTGGTGCGATATCTCAAAAACGATTAACTTTACGGACTTAAAACATGGAGTGTGATACCGAAGAGAACCGTAAGAACCCAGTCTTAATATCTGGATCAAATTCTTCATCGTCGTTTTAAATAGATTATTTTAAAAATAACTTTTAATTAAGTTCTGCTCCAGAGTGCGATTCCTAAGGCCCTATGAAATTCTGAATCCAACGATATCCCATTAATGGTACGTGAGCCCAGTAGGAACTTATGTTTAGTACCAAACCGGTTTTGAGGCTTACGTTATTAATATATGTGGACAAGTTGGAGGATGAGAAGAACAAAAAAATCTTACATATTAATGTAAAATGTAATGTTATCCATATTATAACAAAAATGATACAATATTAATCTTCCCAAATAAGTTTTAGATTCATGAACTAATAATCAGCTCAGAGAAACATATATATATATAATTTAAATTTATTCGAATTTATTAATTTCAGTAATTCATTAATAAGTAACATTATAACAACAGATAATTCATTGATGATTTGATCGTTAGTGCGACCTCCATTTAATATGAATAATAAATTTTGATCATCAACACTCTGAGGCATCTGAAAAAGACATTCTATCCAGACCTTATTACACGAGCTCCCATAATTGGAAAAGTCAAAAATTCTCAGATATGTAGTACACTTAGGATTGAATCTTTGAAAACGACTAAAAAATCAATAAACCACAAAATTATTTTTTTATTTTATGATTTTAAATGTCTATAATTATTATTTAAATTATGTCAACCCTCACGATAACTAAACGTTCCCCTCATATCTCAAAAATTGTTGAAACAGAAGAATATCAATACAGAAACAATTCAACCAAAAATGATCCTCATTCATTACACACCTTGGTAGATGAATGTACAAACTGATTTAATCAACTCAAGGTGATCAAAACCAGAATCAACAAAATTTATTGCCAAATAAAAAATGAGCAAATACAGCAAGATGACCTACAAAGGCAAGATAATATTATCTCAATTCAATGACACATCCTATCACTCAAATGACACAGATTACATAAGCTTAACTTATATATAATACCTTGAATCCGGTACATCGCAAACAAATTAAGGTGATATTTCCATTTTGTTTTACAACATTACAACAACCATAATTTATACAAAATAATATTCAATAATTTGTAACAAATGGACAGGAAGGGGTGATAAAAAAATCATTAATTCTATCATTTTTCTTTTCATAAAAATATATTTATCCACGGAACAAAATTGCGGTCAAGACGTAGTTTTAAAAAAAAAAAAAGAATTATACCCTAATTTGACAACCACGCTTATGTACGAGTATGTAATTAAGATCATAGAAACTAAGTAAGGTACATATATTAGATTATGGATCACACCACAACATAAGAAAACGCAATATTTTCAGTGGAGCTTCTTCGTGTCACATTATGTAAAGAAACTAAAATTTACTTTAATTTAATTTAATTTTTTTTACACGATCTTTCATTAGTAAAATTATTTCTTTACGTCAAATTCAACACTGAAAAAGATTAAATCCATAGTATATTCAAAATTTTATGATTCATTTTATTTCATTAAATCCATGATAGTAACGAGTTTTTAAAATTAGAAGAAAACAAATTTTACTTTGTATTTTCTTAGTTTTTAGCGAATATCGTTGTAATAATCACGATCATGAAAATTAATTAGAATCGTGAGATTTGAAGAAAAAATAATTTGTGAAATATATTTTTAATATTTATGGAGTGGGTTAAAAAAATAATTAGAAAGTAAATTACTTATTTAACATGCGCCGACTATATGGCGTAATTTATCGACTTTCTTCAGAACAAAAGAAAGGTAGAAGAATTTATTTTATTCACCCCATTCTCAAACCTTACCCGTTAGGTTAAATGTAGGATAATAGATTTCTACATAAATATTTTAATTTTAAATTCAAAAACTTGGAATAATAGGTATAAGATAGATATTTCCAGAAGAATAAAGAGATATTTAAAAAAAGAAAACCTATTACCACATGATTTCTAAATTGTACTGTCTGAAACGCACCAACTTTAGGTTAAACTAACGAGAAATCTTTATTCGACCAACAAAATATGTTCCAGATATTCTGATGAAGTATTGTGCAATGACCACATTTTATTGTTATAATTACCATACTGCACAATACATAAACATCTCTTTGCTATGTAATTCCATAGTTCCTATAATTATTTGACGAGATTATAGTATTAAAAAGCTTTCCGAAATTGGAGCAAGTTATCGAATCATGTCCTCAAGTAAGCTAGGATCGTTGGGCTACTGTGCCAGTTGAGGCGGAAACCACGCACCGCTGCCCAACCTTTGTGTCACTAAGTTAACAGAATCATAAATGTTCCCTAAGTGTTTAATTTTCCTACTTTAGTAATAGGGCGCCTACAACCAATTCGAGGGACAACAGTATTTACTGATGAAACATAAAATATTTCTTCCAACATAGTCTTCGTCAGGAATTGGGACAAATGCACTGAAGCTAACATAAGTTTAGTTTTTTCAATCAAAGTTTTTATTTTATTTGTCTCATACAAAAAGAACTGATATTTCATATGTTCCAATCCAATGCCTGTTCATCTATGCCTGGTTCCTAAAAAAAAAAATATCGACTGATGCAGATATCGGATAAATGGGTCACGAAAGGAAGTCTGATCTTCATAGATCATGTATCATTATAAATAATAAAATCAATAAATAAAATGATACAAAAGAGGAACCGACAGTCGGACGTGAAAGTAGAAGAGCGAAGACTTATGACCTGGTTCACGCCCTTCTATTCCGAACCACTCTTCCAATTGGTCACTAAATGCTCCCCGCCAGCCCCAACAACTTTCTAGTCTTATGCAAGTTTTATGATAAATTATTTTTAATCTACTTCTTTTTCTGCAAATACTATCTAATCCATCTTAAAGGAGCTGAAAAAATCGTGCAGTGAATTTTCAAACCGGAATATCAAATGTAAACTTTGGTAGGGTTTGAACACTTTTCTGATCCAAACGATATAGACCTGGTTAAATTTTTATAGGCTTATTCAATTAGATGGACTTGTATTGAGCGACTGGAAATCAAAGTTGTTAATTAAAAATTGTTGGTCCTATATTAAAAGTTTTTAAACAGGAAAGAAGTGATGAAGGAAACCTAGGTTGCAATGTACAACCTTCATAATTCCTATATCAATATCAAACGCAAAAAGAAAAATCCAACCAATGGAGTTTTTTAAAGCAATCTGAAGAAATCTGAGGCTAGAAACAAAATGAATATATTAAGAAATATTTCAAAAAAGTTTAGACTCTCTAAGTGTGCTAGATAAATAACATAGAAATCTAGAAAAAGATGATTGGCCAACTTCTCTAAGGTACAGCATCTCCACCTTTATATGAGAACTAGCAAGATCAAGTTGGGATAGGACTCAGAATAACATATAATAAAGGGTCTAGAATGCTTTTCGAAATATGGGAAAAAAAAGAGAGAGACAAAAAAAATGAGAATGTAATAAGCAAAAGTAGGAACCTCACATTTCTGTTATGAAAGAGGAGCAGAAAATATTAGTTGTGTTACCTGGTACAATTACAGTTCACTTATCTGTGTAGATTAAGGATAAATGTTATGACTTAGGTAACAACTACATTTCACTTGAATTACTTTTTACTCGATTTACTTTTCAGTTGTTTTGTAATTTATTTTTTCTAATATATATTAATTTCAATAAATTTATTGACGTTATATTTTTTTAATACTTCTATGTTCCTTATTTTCTACCTAAAAAAATATTTGTAGTTAGTTATTTTTTGAAGAGACTTAAAGATAACTTAGTTATCTTTGTTTATTTGAAACATACATCAAGTATTTTTTTGAAGTTAGTTATATTTTCGCTAGTAATTTTTTTCTTCTGTACACTAAGCATTTCTAGTTTTCCTTTTCTTTCTAATTTCTTTTTTTTTTGTTTTTCTTATTTTGTTTTTTTATTTACTAGGCCAGCCCCCTCTGTATATCTCTAGACTATAACAGAGGTGCATAAATAAAATAAAAAAATAAAGTAAGATAAAACACTTGGATAAGTTACGTTGATTTATCGAAACATTTTAAATCAAAGGTAGTCGGTAAAATTATATGGACTGAAATTATTAGTCTCCAGTTCCCGTCAAATTACCACAGACAAGAGCTCCACAGAACCTGATGAGGACTAATATAAGACATTAGACACAAGCTGTAGTACTTGAAGCTAATAGACAAAGACCATTAGGTTAGCTGATTGCTTTTTAACAGATGGATCCCGTTGTCAATCATAACCGTTTATGAGCAAGTTACAAGAGAATCTTGAGGAAAAAAAAATTGCCGGCTTGTCTTCCACCCGACTTAGGCTGCTCAAACCAATACTAAAATTCTTTGCTCAGTCTTCACTAATTTTGGTTTAATGAAGATCTTACTTTTTTTATATTCAAAACCTCTTTGTTTTTCATTTAAATGCAAAATACAATAATATATATTACATAG
>NW_027106126.1:1689580-1695436 GCF_000696795.3 Halyomorpha halys | reverse complement strand
TTTATAAAAGGAATAATTCAAAAATTGTGCTTATTTCAATAAAATGCATACAATGATATATAATACTTCATGATTATTTTATAAAAGGAATAATTCAAAAATTGTGCTTATTTCAATAACATATATCGAAACTTTATGTTTTAAATTTATTTATTTTTCCAAATATTTCTAGCAATTTTTTATGATACTACGAACACGATACTCTATAAAACGATGCATGCTCGAGTTTTTAAATGCTAAAATCGACATCAAAATATATTTCAAATGAATAGTCTTCTGTTAGAAGAAGGTGGTAGTGAGGAAGATAGGGGCTGGTCAGTGAAGAACACGAAATAAGTAAAATTTATTAATTAGTGGCAACGTTTCAGCCACAATTTCAGACCTTCATCAGGGACAAATACCGATTCGCAAGACTTGTTTTTTTCGAATCGTAGGACCTTAAAACGTGCATTTTCGCCAAAAACTAAGATTCAAATTATTCTTTAAAACTTAAAATATAAACAAGGTCCTATGCAGAGCACGAAATTTTCACTGAAATTCATCGCAGGGTTTATTGTATTGTTCTGCCTAATGAAGACCCCATACATCAAATTCCAGCTCATTTCATTTAAAGGGTGCCACTGAAGGTGCCTAAATGTAGCAGGGGAAATATATCTATCTATCTGTATATAATTATGAGACAGTCTTCGGGATTACAAAAATATATTTTATACATGTTTTTTTCGTTATATATAAGAAAACTCGTGAGGAATATAAAATAATTAATAATAGTTCTTCACAACCGAGTCAGTTAAAATGTTTTATAATACCGTATTACAATTGAAAAAAGTTAAATATATTCATGAATAAATGTAAAATATTTCGTTTATAATAAAAATTTTCACACAGAACATAGTGTGCAATGGCTGCGAAGTATTCCTATATTTAGTCAGCTGTAGGGTCGACAACCGTATTATCGAGCCATCTTGTCCTCACACGTTCGTCATCTCATACGTCTCACTTCTTGAGGGAAATAACATGATCACTTAATATTAATATTAGCTACAAAATATTATTTTATTATTGTGAATAATAAAATAATAAGGAGATCATGGACTGTTAACTATTTTCTCTAATAAGGATAATAAGCCCATTGTAATTTTTCTAGACGGTTTTGGTGTTAGATAAAAATGTAGCAAGGGTGTTATAAAATTTAATGCATAATAGATTCGATTATAAACCACATAATGATAATAAAACTAAAAGTCAATCTCATACCACGATTTAGATTTACTTAGATACACAATGGATTGATTTGTATTTTGGAGGTGGAGAAAATTTAGTATATATGTATTATAGAAGCACTCCGTGATTACTCTCAATTTAGAATATCATACAATTTTATTTTTTAAATTAATTTCCATCATAATGTAGGAAAAAATGAAGTTAGGAACAAAACCAAGGGTGTTCACGTGACCAGTGAAGTGGAAAACAGTAAAACCTAGCCCCTCAATCTATGTATATTACATGTTTGGTAGTCGGACGAAAGGACTTCGGTATGAGAGAGAGCAGATACGGTTTAATTTCCACAATAATTTGGAATTCTAGATTAGAGAATCTACTTTAAACAGGAGAAATTGTCATCAGACATTATTAAGGGAGATTATTATACTCCAAATTGCTTATAAATACTATTTCGAGAGACCAGTTTTACAAAAATGTTTACTAAAAACCTAAATTTTATAGAATATTTAAGATAAGTGGGAAAAAATTCAAAACTAAGGGTTAATTTTAGATAGTCGCCATCTCATTAGTTGTAACAGCAACATCCATGTTTAAAGTGACTGGACGAACTGACGTTCTTGGTTGTGCGAGCTGTCTAATCATGATAAAATTTGGATTATTCTAAAAGTATGAACATTAAATTTTCATACACTTTAAGGTTATTTGAGACAGGAAATAGCATAGACGAAATTGTTTTCTTACAAAATGGGTTCTTCATATATCATAAATTTCATTAAAACTGTTCGATGAATTTGATTTAAATGTACGATTAGAAAAAAAAATCATCATTTTTGTAATAATATATAATAAGAGTCGACAATAAAATTTGAGTAATTGTTGCTTTATTATACTATTTCGCGTCTTATTTGAATTAAATTTGATTTAATATAAATAATAACAGTAGTTTATCTAAGTGTCATTTAGATAAATAAAAAAAATTATAGTAATAAATAAGGCCAATTAGTAAAATAAAATTAAAAATTATACTAACGATCACAATCTCTACACATGATTTATTGTTGAAACTTACTTCCTGCAATAATTAAGACATGGGAATAATCTTTTCAATTAAAATTAAGCCTGGAGTCTCATGTTTATAATTTATAATCCAGGTACGTATAACACGCTATAAATATTTTACGGTGTCGTAAGATTGTTTATGATGTTAGAATATTATTTATCTTTTTTAATAAATTCAATATAATGGATAAGTACTATGAACATAAAAATTAAAATTTTTCCTCAATGGCATGAACAACCATTAGGCAGATAGATGATTAAAGAGCAAACTTTATTTTCTATATTAAGATGAAAACTAGAAAGAAAGGTTTTCACATTTATAGATGACTTTTCGAACAGACTAGAACATACAGTTCAACATTCCCTCATTGACGCATTTCGCATTTCGTAGTCCCAAAATGAACGATAAAATAATCCATAAAAGAAAACAGAAAATTTCTTCTTTGATGATTAATTTTCATTAAAGATTAATATACACATTTTTTTACTGATAATTTAAATATTATATTCTAATTTACTAAAAGTCATGATAATTATAAGTAATTACGTGATTTACTACAGCAAGTCATTTAAATATTATCTGTATATACATTATTATTTAATGTAATATTAACTTGTGTATTTCTACAAAATACTTACTGATTCATCTTCATTACTTTTTTCACACGAATAAAAAACATAAGTTGTACTAACCTGAAACAAAACAAAGAAATAATATATTAAAAGTTATTCAATAATTAATTATAATATAACATTTTCTATTAATTTTTGGAAAGCAAATTATTTCGTTAGTGTCATAGAAATAATATTTATGAGACTACGAATAATGTTGTTATTATGACTATTTTATGTTTTTAATAGGAAATTACGAGCGATTTTTTTTATTTTTTATTTTAGCCCCATTGTTTAATTTTATGAAAATTGCATTTTCTGAAAGTTCTCCTTTTCTCAACATCCGAATTTCTACTGGGTACACAGTTACTTGTATTTCAAGATTTATGATTCATCTGTTGAAAATAAAATTTAGAAGTTTTATCCCCAACTTTCCTCCAAATTGGACGAACTATCTACAGATACAGGTTTGCTATGAACACTATGATTAAATAAAAGCAGAAAACTTATTTAGGATTTGATAAAATTTATCATATCCCTTATAATTTCATAAAAGCCGGGCTAATGGCAGCATATGTTTCAACCATAACATGGATTTGACATTAGGTAGGGAGAGAGACGCAGAACCCAAATTTTTCCTTAAGGTATAGATAAAATTTAAATTTAAAAAGAAGATGAACAGGAAAGAATGGATTTAGTTTTGTGTATATACATACATATATATATATATATATATATATATATATATATATATATATATATACACAAAACATAAATCATATCTTTGTTTGCCGTATGGCATGAAGATCTTATTTAGTTTATATTATTTGACAATTTAATTAATGTTTCGGGAGATGAGTAGATTTCGAATTATATAAAAAAATTAATAAAGCAAAAGTAATACGGTTACCATAGAAAACTGAGCACAACAGTTTTAAAACACGTGTGCAATATTCATTCGATTCTCCGTATCTTTACTAATTTCTAATCAAAGGATATGACCGGGGCAGCGGCCAAGAAAAAATAATTTTAATTAATTGTTAATTACTGACGTGTCTACACAATGTCTTCATCAGTGCTAAAATGAAAAGATAGACAGATGGTAGAGCGAATGTAAGGGTAAAAGGGTGACATAACAAATATAAAAGGATTTTGTTTTTAGAGGGACGGCGTAAGGGCGTTTGCCGAAGAGGCTCAGGACTTGAGTGAAGAATATGGTCATTGTCAGAATTCCAATATAATTATTTATAATAGTTTTCTGAGCCAATGCCGTTTCAAACTTCGTGCAGGATCGTAGGGATGGGTAATGATAGAAAGGGATTGGGCTAAAGGATATGGATTAAGATGGGTTACTCATGGAATGTGGAGAATTCGAATTTAATGAGATCTGATACAAATGGGATATTATGGTCATGATGTAGGGTATTGTTGTTTACATAGTAAGGAGCATCGGCTATTGCAGGAAGGAATTTGGACTAAAAGGATTGAATACGTTTGATGTTAAGAGTTTTTAGTTGTCCCCCACAGTTTTAGTACGTAAGTCCAAATAGGTTTTATTAATGTTTTGCAAACTAGTAATTTGTGCTGAAATCTGTAATTTTCTACTTAGCAGTCCATATAATTGTTGTTATCGTCTGTGAAGTTCTTGTCTTTAAGTCAAGTATGTGGATTCCACGTTAATCTTCTGCCTAGGAGAAATCCAAGATACCGTACTGTGTCTGAGAAAGGGATTGGTATGGAATTAAAATGAACTGGCGGACAAGATCTGCGTTGAAGGGTGAAAGTGCATGTTTGTATTTGAACTCGTTTACTTTTATTCGCCAGTCTTCCATAACCGATGAAACTAACAATATTAACGAACCTCCCTCTCCAAACAATTTGAATAAAACCTAAACTTCCAAGATTGAAACAAAGTCCTGCAATAAACACGTTGTAGACTAGATCGCTTAAACGTCAGTTTAGCGCAGATAAACCTTTTAATGATTCGTACCTTATCCACGCCGTCAACTTTACAAGCCAATTTCATTTGTAACGATGCTATAATCACTTCGATTTTATTTGCTGAGTGCAGGTCTCGATTTGGCGTTGTGATGTGTCAACATTTTACCACTGACTCGTTCTTACCCAGTACCTTAATTTCAAAACTTTTATGTGCATGAACCATAATATTTTTGTACTATTCGAGTTCATTTGTACGTGGAAATTTGGTCAACAAAATAGTACTTATTAAAGTTTTATAAAATAATACTAAATTAATCTTTAAAATTCATTTATTGATTAGTAAATCAGTAAAGGTTGTAATTATACATTGTTCTCATTGTCTAAATTATGCATCTATGGACTCGTATGTAAGCTAATAAATATATAAGTCTATACGTAGAAAATTCAGTTACAAAACAATTGCAAGTATATTTGAATAAATTATTTATACATAATCTTCTCTTTTTCCACTTACAAATATCATTTAAAACAGAATGTAATGATGTTTGTAAATGGAAAAAGAGAAGATTAGTTATGTAAAAAAGTTATATATATTTTTTAAAGTATAAAAAGTTATGTATGACATGGGATTTTAGCCTGCAGAAAAGATTTTTAAAAAAATGACATCAATATTTAAGGTTGTCTCCTTGAAAATGGTCTGAGGGCTGAAACGTTGGAGGGTTTCTGAAAATAAAAGTTGAGAGTATATTTGGATCAAAAATTTTGTGTGTTAATAATGAATTAAACCACTCTTAATGAAATAAACAATCATTATAATAAATCATTAATCTGATCGCAAGTAATTTTTCTATTTATTAATCTCAAAGTATTATTTTTTCAAAAAACTATTTTTTACTTCGTAATCATGAGTATGAGACCAGCAAAGTCTCAAAAGTAGCCACAATATAGTTGTTGTGTATAAGAAAGTGTATATTAAGTTTGAATAAAGAAATATAGATTATTTTAGAGAATTTAAAAGAA
>NW_027106126.1:1681781-1685130 GCF_000696795.3 Halyomorpha halys | reverse complement strand
ACAAAAATATATTGTAGATAAATCACCGTATTTCCCTTTCCTGTGTGACATAGATAGTAAAAATCGAATCATATTATATATTATATACATGTATAAACAAATTGAATCAATCTATAGCAGATTTTCCTCGATTTCATAAATTAAATTTTGAGATGCAAGCTTTCTCTGAAGGGATTAGAAAGCTAAAATCAGTACCTAAACTTTCTTATATGCGTAAGTAGCTTCCAGTTCGTTGTCAAACCATTATGTAATACCCACGCTGCCTGCATTTCTAACCTATCACTGATGGCCGTATAGAACCCGACAAGCTCTGCACTTATCAATTATTTGTAAAAAAATATCGTGATGACATTTAATGAATTATTTTCTCAGTTTGAGATTAAGTTAATTTCTTCGTAAGCATATAAGAATTATGTTAAAAACGATCATCAACTATGGGCACGGACAGGTAAATAATACCTTTAAAGTATTTTTTAATTTAGAACAAAACAGCCAATAATATTTACTTAACGTATAGATTATTTTTCTCCATTTGAGAAATAAATTATGCATACACTGTGTAAGAAGTGAACATTTTTCATATTATTGTGAATTTCCCATTATATGATAATTATCAATTTATGATTTTAATTACTCGGATTGAGTTAATATAATACATAATCTAAAGCAATGGCACCTCGAAACAGGAAAAAGCTGTCTTCATGTTTTGTCCTCAAACTAAGGCTATTCATGATGTGTTAAATGTAACATGTTTTACCATGTTAAATGTTATAAATATAGGATTGTGAGGAGTCCTATTTAAAGTCATGTTAAATGTCAAATGCATAAGAGCTCCAAGCGGATTTTCTTAACAACTTGTTTTATAACCTTTCCTTCCACAACTTCAGGTCATTGTTTACTTCTAAGTTTATATGAAAGTAATTTACTACAGCATGCATAAATTGAGTGAAAAGTCGAAGTGTAAAAGTTTAGCTACTGAGTGCCTTGTTGATCTTCTAACTTGTGAGGAAGAGAATCAAGATGAGCTTGACATCTGTCATTGCATTATTATTATAATTGTTATCCATTGCTTTATTAGTTTTAAAAACACCTAAAACAATACTAACACAATCAAAACGCAAACTATGAGCAAGTAACCAAACAAAACGGTGACTAGCTCAGTTGGTTTGTTACATGAAATCATTCTCTATTTAAGAGACCTTGTAACAGACTTTCAACCATGTAATATGTTATATCGTTTTCACATGGTAAAAGAAGGAAATATTTCTCCATTTAACATAAGTTTTCCATTTAACATGCTAAACTAATGATCATGAATACCCCTCTTATCGTAAAACTACATGCCTTTGACTAGCAAGATTTCATGTTTGAAGGTGTGATGGATATAAGTAAAAAAAAAATTAGATCTCTTAGTACATAATTTAAGTTAAAGAATCAATTTTATTGGTGATAACTCGCATTTTTAAAAACAGAGAACAGTTCGGAAACAAAAAAAAAACCTCGCATTATGAAATACATTTATGAAAAATAGACGTAGACTTAGGCGATCTTCATAATTTTAATTGCATTATAACACAGTTTTTTTAGTAATTAAAAATAGTAGTTTTTCGGATAAGAGATGTAAGTCATCAAAATGATATTTTATTGTTAACAGTATGTACTTAATCATACAATCTATTAACAATCTTAAATAAGAAATCAGGCAAATATAGATTTATCTTCCTGTGAAATTATAGACAGATTCAACTGAGGTGAAACGTCAATAAGGTGAAACCAGCTTCAATCTTTCCATTATTTTCCTACAGTAATTAATAATTCATAAGAGTGTTCTCAGTATATATATATATATATATATATATATATGTATGTATTAAACATTATATTATTTATTTTACTCATTTTTTTAAATTCCTTCTTTTGATATTCTTCGATTTTGATAGCCTAAAATTGGGCCCGCTTCTGATTCCTTAGTGTTTATAATTATTTTTAGGCTTAATGCATTAATTCCATTATATCCATGGATTAATTCCAAAGTCTTCTTACGTACAAAAATAAACTTTGTCTTAGTTTTTGAAAAAAAAATTAAATAAATAAATTTAATGAGGCATCATTCAGTGATAACACCCACTCGTTAAAACTGCTCTAATAAATTTTATTCATTAACAAATAATATAAAACTTTAAGTATCAGCTGATACATAATTACACCCCTACTTATATTTAAATAAAACTACGAAAAAAAATGTAAATGATAATAATTTTAATGCCAGCTGATTTCAAAGGATCATAATTATACCATTAAAAGCCTATAATTGCGACAATTTAACTATCGTATTATAAAAGTACGAATAGAATTCAAACATATAATTTGTATCATATTAAAATGATTCTCTATTCGGATGACCGTAGCATGCACTAACACTAATCAAGCTAATGAAACAGCCACAGGGCCAACTTGCATGTGGTCCCGGCATTCACGCAACTTCTAGAACTTTGGGTAAACAGCGCAAAACGAATAAAAATGAGGCCGATATCTAAACCTAGTAATTACGTAATTATAATAATTAATTATTCCCTATCTAAAATATTTTAAATAAAAATTATAATAAATGTAGCTAATTCTGAGGTTAGATACCATTTATTCTCGTCAATACCTTTTCTACGCATCGGGTTTCATATCGATTCAGCAATCGTTTTTAGTGATTCCTTCCTTATCCTGTAGAGAAACTTAACAATCCCATTTCGATCGACATGTTATTATTACTAGCATTATAGGTGCAGAATACAAGTTAAATGATTGCGTGTGTTTTTTTAAGTTTGAACTCAACAGTTCACTCCTGTATCTTAAGAAAAAATATTCTACTTACATTACAGTTTTCTTCAAAATCATCATGAATCGATTTTTCTTCATGCTTTGCATGCGCGCTTGTATTTCTTATCTTAATCATATCTTAAGAATTTTTTTAATAAAAATGATTGCATTCCATATTATTAAAAAAAAGAAGTAAATACTTGAAATATAAAAATGACTAATACAGCAGAATAAAGTTTTACTTCATGATTATTTTATAAAAGGAATAATTCAAAAATTGTGCTTATTTCAATAACATATATCCAAACTTTATGTTTTAAATTTATTTATTTTTCCAAATATTTCTAGCAATTTTTTACGATACTACGAACACGATACTCAATGAAACGATGTATAATAAAACGATAAAATGCATAAAATGATATATAATACATCATGATTAATTTATAAAAGGAATAATTCAAAAATTGTGCTTATTTCAATAAAATGCATACAATGATATATAATACTTCATGATTATTTTATAAAAGGAATAATT
>NW_027106126.1:1650460-1681731 GCF_000696795.3 Halyomorpha halys | reverse complement strand
ATATATACACACGAAAACTTATCATTAAATAAACATTTTTTACAGAGGTGTTTTTGAATTTTGAAAATTAAATATTTTGTCTTTTTTATTTAACTGTAAACTAAGATTTTTCGATAACGATTCAACCAAATAAGATTTAAAACTAGGAAGTGTTTAATTATCGCCCCTTTTATTCAAACATAGTAAATGCAGCATCCTTGATATGAGTTAGCTGTTATTCATATTTTTTATTTAATTAATTTTTTTATATATATTTTGTGATTTACATATTACATGAAGTATCATTAATTGCTGATACAATAAATAGTGCATAATTCAATTTTTTTAAAAAGTAATTGTCTCAATTTTAATTCAACTTTAATTCCGATATTTATTATAAATAACGAAATAAAGTTATAACACTAGCAGAAAGAACATGATAATAATAACCAAAAGCTATACAAACATTTTTTTTTTAAGAAAAATATTCCCTAATATTTTCAATGAGACTCAAATATCTCATCTTGTTAATTTTATAATATAATTTAAAATTTCAACATCCATTCCACCTTATTTCTAGCGTTTCATAGTCACTTGGTTTCACGGTAACAATCAAAACACGGCAAATGCCACCCTCTTACACCCTCTTGGAAGACGCGTCGAAGAGGAAGTGTGAGATCAGCTGTGAGTTCCGTAACCTGGTCTGAAGGTCGGGCAGGCTGTACCGTTAGCTACCCGGGATCTGGGTCTCCCGGGATGACACTCGACCCCGCTAAATTGTAAATACAACTCAGGACAGAGAAGGGTCCGGGAGTTCGAACAAGGAGGTAGTCCACGTATTACATTAACAATTTACAACAAACGATTTTGTGTTCATGCTTGTTAAGCAGAGGTGTAAGCAGATTTTTTACGCTGAAGCGGAGAAACACAATAAGTAGACAATTTTTACTCAAAATAAGTATTATTCAAAATACAAACCTTTTATGATTAAGATATAGAAATCATATTTTTTAAAGCTTTCTGGGGATATATCCTCCCTTCAGCGTACACCACAGTTGATAAGTACTTTTTTCTTGGCAATTGTAATGCAAAGAGGTTATCTGTCAAAGATCACAAATTCATCTAAAACCATAGAAGGAATATGTCCCCACTTTATAAAGACTGGTTGTGCCCATGAAGGGTTTTCAGCAAGATAATAGATCCTAAACCGTGTGTACAAAAAATAAATTTCTAGCTAAAGTCGACTTTGAAACTGGTACTTTTTGCCAGAATAATAAATATTCTTTAAAAAAATTAAATTTAGAAGGTTACGGAACTAATGTAGAACGTATTAGAATTTTTCTACACTGGCTACAAAAATAATGTAAGTTAAAACGACCTTATGACAACTACAAGGCCTGGGAACAGCGTGTTTCATAATATACAATAAACATGCAACAAGCTATGTTTAAAGGAGCTGTTTATCTCCAAGTTATATCACAATAAATACATCAAGAGGGAGCTGCTGAAAACGTAATGCAAAATAAAACGAAACTAAATCACTAAACATAGGGAGAAAATCCTGGAAGCGAGGTGATTTGAAAGGAAGAAAATGGCCCGGGAAACTGAATGGTCCCGATAAAAAGCTCAGTGAGTGACGGGATGAATTCTAAAGAAGGCTCAGGTCTCCTCTGAGCTTTCAATACAAAGCCCTCGCACAATTCACTTAGAAAATTCACTAAGTTTCAAGTTACCTTTAGAACTGAGGAGGCAATTTAAATTTAACCAACCCATTCCAGTTAAACCTGATAGGACTGATCAATTTAGATAGAAATTTTAGATTCAAAAACATAATTAGAAGTTCTATAAAATTGTATTTAATACATTGATAATAACAATAAAAGTTTTTTTTTTTAAATATTTATTTATTGCTATTTACAACTGTACATTATAATACATTTAGTAAATCTGATCTAAGTTAAATTGGAGTGTTACAGGTGTGTAGAGAAACTACACGTTGGTAGCACTCTAATGACATTTTACATTAGCAGGTCTCGTGGCCATCTTCTTTTCAGACGCCTCGGAGGATTGTCAGGAATGGAAGAGGATGCAAGGTGTTTATAGGGGTTTTGAGTGGTTACAGAGTTTATAATGGAAGGAGTGATATCTGGTTCGGGCTAGATCGGTTACATAGGGAACTTTAAGGTCTTTATGTATGATTTTATTTGTGACAAAGTAAGGAGCATTGAAGATTTTACGAAGGATTTTGGATTGTGAGGATTGAATACGAGAGGAATTCGAAGGTTTAGTGGAGTACCAAAGCTCAACTCCATATGTCCAAATTGGCCTTATAACAGTCATGTAGATCAGTCTTTTGTAATGTGTTGGAAGTTTAGACCGTTTGTCTAGTAAGTGCTGTAATAGTCGAAATCGACGTGCAGTTCGACGTGGAGTCTTTTCAGTCTGGTGTGAGGATTCCAGGTTAATCGCTTGTCCAAATGTAGTCCAAGGTAGCGGATCTGTTCGACAGGGGTAAGAGGAACATCATTAAATGAAACTGTAGGGCAGTCAGTAGGTTTACGATGAAGGGTAAAGGTGATTTGATGTCTTCCAGGGCTGTGATATGGGATTGGAGATTTTGGGATACAATTAATGGGTTATTATTAACAGCGAGCACACGTGTGTCATCGGCATACGTGGTGAGGATAGTGTTAGGATTGGTTGGAATGTCAGCTGTATAGATGGTGTAGAGGATGGGACCAAGGATACTACCTTGAGGAACACCAGCGGACTGAGAATAGAGGGATGAATAGGAACCATTGTGGTTTACTTGGAAAACACAATAAAAGTTAACTAATTGTTTCATTAGATTTATTTTCGGTTTTATAGTGTTACCACATGTTCTCACTGGAAGTCAGAGCAATGCACGCTTCATAAAAAATTCTGGCATTACCTTTTTGTTAGCTTTCTATTCCAATATTTAATAAACGAAACACCTTCATATATTCTTGACTTCTTCATTTCTAAATATACGTTATCAAACCACCAATTTGTCAATTTTATCTCAAAGAACTGCTTCTTATGAAAAAATCATTACCAATTATAAAATCATTCGTAAGGCCTCCCCCTAAAATAATATAAACAAAATTTAATTTTTCATCCGTCTATTAATAATAATAATTGTTTGCTGGTGTTTAATTTAATTAATTCATAATGGAGCCAGGAAAATGCTGGTTAAATTGTACATTACTGTTATACTTAAGGAACAGGATAAAGATTAATTTTTCATTTCAATTCAAGAATTTTACACATTCTAAAAAAGCATTAAGTTTAAATAAACTGTAATTTTTAATTTATATTTTTGCTGTAACGGTTGAATGAATGACTACAACTGGGAGATAAACGTCAGGATAAAAATATTATAACAAGGAATAAACACATACTTAATTTTAATATGGAGAAAGGAAAATTATTTCTGAAGATTAAAAAACATATTCAACACCTATTGCAGGAAATAAAACCACCTGAAACTTAACTAAAAGCCTCATTTCAAGACCCGTATCATTGTTTTGTAACAATCGGTCGGAGAAGGGCACTGATCAGCCAATACACTTTCACCAACCAGTAATAAATATAAATCATACTGATTAGAGCGGTACTTAGCTGTAAAACATAAGCGCAGTCCCGCGTGGATTCGAGAATAAGGACTATAAATAGAGAGAAGAACTTCCTCATCAATGGGTGCTATAAATATATACTGCAAGGAGGAGAGGAAAGGAGCTGATGGGGCAGATGCAGCGGCGGCACCTGCGGGCCAGGTGGGTTGCTTAGGGCAGGTCTGGGCACGGGCTCCAAGGTTCTTCAACAAATAGCGACCTAATGTCAGCCAGGCTCCCAAGCAGTTCCAATCCCATTGTCATAATACTTTTTTTTGTGAGGGATCAAACGTCCCAGGCCAGGTCCATTCGAAAACAACATATGAACATTGAAGCAAAAATAATAGCTCAAAACAAGTTGAGATTTTAAGTCGTACCCACACCTTGACTGGTAGTGAAAGCACAAAGAAATGACGGGATCCAGTTGTACGTTTAGAAGGACAATCAAGATGGATATCGAACTAGTGTCAGATACTACTTCGATTTAAACTTTCTTTATAATGAAAAGGGACAAAATGGAAAAAGCCGATACGGAAGGAAATGTAAATACGGGCAAAGTAGATGGAAGATTTTATTTTATATTTTATATTATATTATATATAATATATTTTAAATTTTATAGAAACGGTACAAGATAAATACTAAATTTCAATGTAGTTCTGGAATTTTTATCAAATACTTGTTACTTGTATTACCAAGAAATGTAAGTTTTTCATAAATGTGTATTTTTGCGAAGTTAAATCAATAAAATAGCAATAAATTCAACGTTTGGTATTAAAGAATTCATTCAGGCCAACAAGATTGAAATTTAAAATTAAATCTGTACCATAAAAATTGCAAGGACGTACTACTACTATAACTAGGTTGTGCAAGGAGGTTATTTGGTCATTTTTACACAATTAGGGGTACCCACTGTGAGGATAGATGGAACTTAGCTTAGGAACACTAGGACTTCCAAACCAACAGGGCTCACTCCCGGCTACAATGAAAGCAAAATAATTATATCTACCACCGCCGTATTCGAACACAGGTCCTTTCAGTAAATAGCACAGTACTTAACCAATGAGCTACTAACACCCACAATTTAATATATAATACATTAATTACAATAGAATTAATTATTTATTCCGAAGATTGGGAAATTTTTATATTATTGTAAGCACACAGACCACGCATTTTAAGCTGTCGACAGCTCTCAACTAAGCACACACATGAGGATGCAACGTACAAACGTACAAAATGAAAGCCCTAACCTCAAGTTATAATTAATTTCAGCTTAAGAACCGACACTGAAGCGAATCGGCCTCAAATGTTGGCACGTTTTCACCAGCGAATCTAAATATTCCATCCACATACTTGGATGTGGGAAACTGCCATTGTTTGGCAAATATATCGACGTGCCTTTAAATGGGACTCAAATATTATGCGAATTCAACAAATCTAAAAATCCCTCGTTCCGAAAATCCAACAGCTTGACTAATCTCGTTTTTTAAAAGGAACTACGCCGTTATTAAACAATGGAAAATAAATTACTCATTTCTACGATTAGCTCTTAAACTTAGTTTTTTAAGAATCATAAAAAAAACTATGATACTTTCTATTGTTCTTTACGGATGAAAAACGTTTCCCTGCTTACGTCAAAGGAAAAAGTAGCTAAGACTTTCGAAAAATTATTGTTTAGGATATTTGATCGAAGAATTTAGAAGCCATTATAATGTTGCCGTTATATAACTTAACTACGTGAGTTACACCTGGTAAACATGATCGCATTGAGAAATTACATAGGATCACTGACTTTAATTGGCGATTAAAGTTATTAAGATGCATAACGAACAAATAATAAAAAGATAAATCAATTATATCGCTAAGCGTTCTTGGGGCATACCAAAGTATAGATTCTGCTCATCATTAAATTTTTTTTTTTAAATATTGTTCTTGAAATTTACAACTGTATATTATATTATATATTCAGTCAATTTGATCTCAGTTATAATGGAATGATACAGTAGAGAAACTACCCATTGGTAGCACTCTAATGACATTTTTACATTAACAGGTCTCGTGGCCATGTTCTTTTCAGGCGCCTCAGAGGATTGCCTGGAATGAAAGAGGATGGTTGCCAGGTTTGGGTGGTTAGGGAGTTTATAATGGAAGCAATGATATCTGGTTCGGGCTAGTTCGGTTATATATTCAACATTAAGATCTTTATGTGTTATTTTATATGGTGACAAAGTAAGGAGCATTGAGGATTTTACGAAGGATTTTTTATTGCAAGGATTAGGTACGAGAGGAATTCGAAGGTTTAGTGGAGCCCCAAAGGTTAAATCCGTATGTACGGATTGGCCTTATCATTAATTTACGGAATAAAATTATATAAACGATCATACTCTTTTAACTCTGATGAATGGTAACAATATCTCCGCAGTATACACATTCGTACAGGCTATGCTTTATAACCAAAATAGCCCAATATTCCAACGTAATATGCCTATTTCCAAACATCGAAAGATTGTAAATACGTAGGAATAAACTTGACCAAATGATAAACTCTACAACATTTATCAGATGAGTTACTCTTATGCCTCTGCAATTCAAAACTACAGACTCATATGTAATAAAATTTCTCGTAGACAAACTTGTAAAATAAATCGTCGTTTTACGACCATATTAGTTGAGTAATATACAGTCCACTCAAGTGGTTGTGCTCATTTAATAGTTTTGAATTTGTTAAACAATACATTTTTGGGCAGGGAATACTTTTTATGTGTTGTAGGGGAAAAATTAAAAAAAGCTGCACGGGTTTCTCGAATTAAACTCTTAGAAATCAGTCTAGGTAAAAATAGTTTTAAGTATAAAGTAAATGAATTTAAAAACGACGATTGTAAATGATAAATAGAGAAAAATAGTTTAACAATGTCTTTCTTTAGATACAAATTAATAGGACAAAATTAGCTCGTACAATCGCGTGAAAAATTCATCTAAAAAAAAAAAGAAATACAATTATAGAAATTTCTACAGTTTGACTAATGTAAATAGCCATATTTCAAATAGATTTTTAAAACTTAATGGAAGGACCGATACTCGGGTTTCGTATTAATTGTTTTTAGCAACAGCCCTACATCGCGTGCGGTGCGATCTCTATCCAGTAATTAACAGACAAGCTATAATTAAGGAGCAGTCTGTCTTAAGGGCAATGTGAGTATGATTTAGTGGTTTCAGGCACTAAGGAACTTCGTAAATAACACTTATTTATTCCAAAAACTTTCACTTCTCAGAGATTTCAGAAATATGAACACACAACAATCAAATATTTAAAATGGATATAAGAAATTATCAAATCGGAAAAATATAGTTCTGAGATTTTGTTTAAAATCATGACAGGAGTCTATAAACCATTTATTAAAATCTATAACATATAATAATTGGTAAAAGTTTACTTGAACCCTTCCAAAATGGCGGGAGACCATTTTAATTCAACCAGAATGTACCAAGATAACCGGAATAACATCGGAAACGATATTAACAGCATTTTAAGAGGGAAAATTTCTGTCCCTGCACACTTATTCCTTTCCCATTTTGTTAAAGATTAGCTTAAAATACACGACAATTTTCGGCAGCAGTTTCTATTACGTTTAATTCTTTTAACTTATAAATATCGATATTTCATACATCTTTTGTACTTGTCCTTTTATTTTGTATTACATGTATTTTTTAATATTATTACTTCAATATTAGAATATATATTACTAAATAAAAATATTTCATATTACATATTATTTATATCATTATAAATTATAATACTTAGACTCTGTAACCTGAAAATAGATCTGAAGCATTTATTTTATATTGTATGTTTTAATAAGAAAATCGTTTAATAGTTAATCTGACTAGAATAATAAGGTTATCTAGCGCTGTAAATTAATAAGAATAAGAAAAATGTTTAATAGTTAATCTGAATATAATAATAAGGTTGTTTTGCTCTGTAAATTAATAAGAATAAGAAAATTGTTTATTAGTTTATCTGAATATAATATTAAGGTTGTTTTGCGCTTTAAATTAATAACAATAACAAAAACTTTTTATTTATACCCGCACCTGTGAAATACAAAATTGACAATCAGTGTATTGCCTGACTGTTATATTAATTAAACAAATAGCATATTAGTTCACCTCTGACCATCTTCTCCTGATAGATATTATACAAGGTCAACAATCCTCCCATAATTTTATATTTTATATTTGTTGAAGAAGGAAAATAAAAAAGGAACATGTACTGGGTTTAAAGCAGAAAATTGTATTTAGATACACGGATAAATAATGAGAAAAAAATGAATAAAAAAAGGATGAAGAAATATTGAAAATAAAGAAACAAAAAAGTATCTATTACTATCACATATTTTAAATTTACTATACTATGCTTATAAATTAGTAGAATTATAACAATTTTCTAACGGTATAAATATGCTATGTATTAAGCAACCGAATATAGCAGAGCAGCAAAACTTTTTCTCTCTTTCTAAAATAATACACTGAAACTTCAAAAGTTAGGAATTGTTTTAAAACTAATATCCACTGATTTATAGCATTTAATATGACTTGTGGTAAGTCATACTATAAATTCCTTTCTAAAGATAATTTGTTTTTTAAATATTTTTCCACAATGGATGGATATCAATAGAAAGCATACAAAAAAATCAAAACAAGAGGATAACATTAATGACCATTTTCCGGTCAAAATTCTCTCTAGAGGGGAAAAATCCCTGTCAAAGTTGCCGGTAATTTATTTTGAAACTAATGGTTGGAAATCGGTCACCTCCGGCACTTTTCGGCACCGTTCGGGACCAACAGTACACTTTGGTGAAATAAAAATGGTCTCCCACCATTTAGGGGGAGCTGAAGTAAACTTTTACCAAATAATCAAAACAGATAACAATAAAACCATTTAAAGAAAGCAATAACAAAACGATATTTTTTGTAACAAAAGAGCTTCATAAAAAAATATTGAAGTGAGGTTTCGAGAATAGTGAAAACGTCGGAAACAACCTTACACTTTTTTTTTTTTTTTGTTAAAACCAATTAGATTTATTTGGATCTATAGAATATAGAAAATGCCCGAAGCGACCTTACACATATTATTTTTGCTAAAACAAATTAGTTTTGTTTTAAACTAAACTTGATTACAAAAGTACTTAAACATCATTTCTGGAGAAATTTAGGCGGTAGTAAAAACTAGAGACTTCAATTAAGAAAACAGAAACATGGAGAAATATATATATTTTCGACCAAGACTCCCATTGGAGTTCTATCAGTATAGGACTCAGTTAGGCAGTCCTAACCATGGTAGAAATTATTTAAATTTTAACTAAGTAATGAATATGCCAAACCTATTTTACATACAAATTATATTTAAATTGGAATTGATTTCTACAAAGATTAAAAGACTTTTTAAGAAGAAAAATTAAGTAGAATCCAAGAAGAGGATTTTATCTAATAACAAATGTCGAAACTTAAATTTATTTTGCTTCATTTACTAAATTAAAAACTGGAACAATGTTTTTTAGCATGAAACACGAGAAAATATTTTAACATGTAAAATGTCCTGAAAACATGAAGTTAGAGGAACTGAGTATGCCTTCATTGATCAAAATCATTTTATCAGTTAAATTTACTAATATCAGGTTTTTTATTTATTTTATTTTAAGAATTACTGTGAAAGATTGTTACATTGTTCTCAATATTGCACTGTCTTATAAAAGCCTAGATTGAAATTATTTCGCGTTATGAATTCCCCTCACGTCTTCAACTTATCTCGACGCTAATTACTTGGCTCAGTTTCTGAATCTCTAATCTCTCTAGCCTCCAGCTTCTTCTGGTTATCATCCACTATTAATTAGAAAGATCATCGCCTTTGATTTAATTTATCCTTCACAGGTTTTCATCAACAACTATTGTAGGGTCAAAATTCAATATTCCTCATTTAATGGTTACGATTTTTCTAGCCCCAAATTCGCTGTGAATACCCAAGATATATGAAAACGATATAAACAATTAAACAATTATTTTCCAACTGCTAACAGTGAGTTGGCGATATGTGATGAGTATACATCGACAACCTATTACCGCCACCAAGCCAGGAAGTGGAGCATTTAATATAGGTCATCCGGAGTGAGGTTATTTTTCCTACTTTCCGTTGCCTGGAGATCCGCTACCCATCTGCCGCCTCTGGCCGGGACAAAGAGTGATGACTGTAATTAGGGGACAGTACCTCATGTCTACAGCGAGCAGATGGTGCAGGTAAGTCATTGCAAGTTAGCAGGGAAAGTAGTGCAATAATGAAGTATAGCCAGAGAAGTACCGATTAAAAGTAAGACAACACACAATTTCAAGTAGGTGTTAAGTGAATGATGATATAATGAAATGGAGAGTCATAAAAATTGATCAATTATTTTACTTTTTTGCCACGCCTCTAACAGGTACATAAAGCCTGCCTTTTGGATTCACCTTTTCCGAGAATTTACCCCCTTAATTGTACTCCTTCCTCCAAGCGTACAAAGTTGCGACCAGACCAGTTAGACGTTCTTCTTAAAGTAAGGATTTCAAATTTTTCTGCTGAATTAGTGAGATAAGCCCATTATAATTAAGCAATTATTAAAATACTTGTTTTTGTAGATATTAAATTGATTATTAATAAAATAATTATATGATAGATGATATACCACTTTATAATTACTTATTTATTATATTTATAATTTATTATGATAATTAGATGTAGATAGTTGACCGTAGATTAATGCTTGAAGAAGTTTGTCGGGGGGTGCGGTCAGAAAAGAACAACATAAATAAACAAAACCATAAAATAAATAAATATGGTTTTGTTTATTTATGTTGTTCTTTTCTGACCGCACCCCCCGACAAACTTCTTCAAGTATTATGATAATTATATGATATACCACCTCTTATTGTAGGTGTTGCTGACTAGTATGAGAATACGTCATATTAGCCTTACACATTCCTACGTCACCGAAATGCCAGTATCGTAATAGCAACACGGAGCTCAACCACACCTGTCAGGAAAGCCCATATTTCATATCACTCCAAAACAGTTTTGGACTAAGCCGCGATATATCAAAAGCCATAAGAAACGTTAAGAGTAGAAACTGTATTTAAATTCGCATCATACTCTATCAAAAATATTATTTCAAGATTCATGTGCAGAAAAGTTTTAGTTAAGTAAAAATAGAGGAAAAATAAATAAGTAAATAAAAAAAAAATGAATAAATAAACAAATCAAAAACATAAATAAACAAATAAATCGTTGATCACTGGCGAAGTTTTTCGCCATTAAAAAAAAACAACCTAAGAACATAACACACACTTTGTATGTGATAGTTACAGTGCTGTACACAATTTTATATCGTTTGATAATAAATTCAAAACCCTCCAACTCAAGAAACACGAGTTCAAACAGGTTATGTTAAATTAAAGTTTATATTTTTATAAATTTAAATTATCATTGAACTGCTTTCAATGAAAAATTAACAATTTATGATTATATATATAAATACATAATTTTTTTTTTTTCGCAACATAAATGACAATTAAATTTATAATGTAATGTCTTTAAGAGTAGAGTATAATTCCTTTACAACTTTTATATCGGGAGGAAATAAGAATTTAATGGGAAAAAAAAATTCAACACAGTGAGTGAATACAATTCTATTCAGGGAGTGAACAACTCCAATATGAAGAGGGAATAAGATCTTTAATAGGAAGAAATAATTTTTATACAGCGAGAAAACAGTTCTATACAGGAGTGAATAAGGTCTACTATTTAGAGAATGATGCTTTCATCACCAACAATAACAGCCAACACTGATAATTCTTCTTAGTAGAATACTACACAAAACTTGAAAAAAAAAAAATCTTTAGGGTCTTACTTATTTTTTTACAACCACAAGAATATGACTTACAAAAATATAAATAAAAGAAACAAATCTAAAAAGACAATACAAAGTTACAAATCGGACAAAACGTTTTTTTATAGAACTAGTGTGTGTTTTTGTATTTTTTTTCTCTTTTGACATATTCTGTGCGCACTAGTCACGGTATAATTAATCTATTTCGAACCATACAATTTCCACTTTTATCCATACTGCTGTTCTATCCTGTCTCCTTGATGTAGCTACTTGTCTCATATCCAAGGAGAAGTGGGTGGAGCCAACAACTTCCTTCCACCCGTACACAAAGGCCTTGTAGTACAGGTAGTTTTCCTTGGTCATCAGCTGAGAGAGATCGCTCTCCGCCAGGCCCCCAGTCTTCCCCATGAGCTTGGCACTCAGTGCCTCATAGGCAATACCATGTACTGCCAATAGCTTGGCGGTCTCCAGAACCTGAAAGTATTAAAGTGTTGGTATAATGTTTTCCCATGTGCAGCGAGCTTGGAGATGAGAGTAGTTGTGCGACCCATTTCTCGAGAAAGACTCAGTCATGTTAACTTGTAATTAGCTAATTATCTCTAAAAATTTTTAAATGTCAAGCATGGTGAAATAAGTACCCAGCAGCTCAATCTTGATCAAGTTACGGCCGAGAAAGAAGGTTCAGTTTCTTTTCAATCACACCTTACCGGGCACGGTACCTGTAGCCATATTAGTAATGTTGACATCATGAAAGTAATTTCTCCGATATGAGATAAGTATAAGTTGAATTGAGATATTGGGTCATAAAACATGATTAGCGAAAAAATAAAAACTTTTACAATTTTTGTTAATTATAATTCTTGACATTAAAAGTGAAAATCCTTTCCATGATTTAATAACTACATTATTCCTTTAAAAGAACGAACTTCCTAAAAATGCTTAAAAAATCTATGAAATTAGTACTAAGAAAACTGATGAGGCTAAAAAGTAAATTCCACAATAAATGTCAGATACCATGTTTTAAGACCGACAGGGCCGCGTTTAGTTTCTTTCTGAGTCTCAGTTCGGAAGATTTTGAAAAAAAAAAAAAAAAAATTAGAAAAGTAATTGCTTCCGTTTCTTCAGTCTATCATCAAATTTAACGAGTGGGCTCAATTCATCCTACTGAGGAAAATAACTCCGAGCTAATCTCTCCGTATGTGAGATTAGTTTATTGTCAATATCATCTGTAGGATTATAATTTATTTTAATTAAAATTTTTTAACATAGAAAAAATAAAATTAGAGTAGTTTAAGAGTTGGAAAATTACCGTAACACGTCGATTTTTTTATTATCTAATTTTGACACTTGATTATGTAGAAAAAAAAACAGAAAGGATTTGTACCATAGCAAGTGCTTTAATGACAGGGCCTCGAAGACAATAGAATACACAGGGTCGTCACTTGTTGCTGCTCCTAAACACAAACAAGGTATGCTGAGTCAGCTAACAGTGATTAAGCCAAAACATGATGAATTATTAACCCCGTGCTCACAAAGCGGTAAAAAAGTAAAAATAATTAACTGCTGTATAAGGTATACAATACAGATACATTCACAGATTATTTTATTAATCTGTAACAATATAATTCTGTAAATTATAAATCTGTAATAATTGCAATTAATAACAAATAACATTAAACTATCTTACAAAATTGCACTAGATAACTGAGAAACTGCAATCATTCGGTATTATTACAAACTTCTTGAAATTAATAACTAATAAATTAATATAAACTCATCTACAATTGTTTAATTAATGATGGATACAAATAATAATTTGTATTTATACAGAAAACTACGTTCAGATGTCCTTTATTATAAATATGAATAATTTAATCGATTAGATGAGGTGTTATTCGAATTCTGTTAGAACTCATAAATTATTCCCACGATAAAGTTAAGATGGGTCGTAAATTATTCAACACTTTGAAGGTATGAATTAGTAACATTATCATTTACAGTGCATTTATAATTAGCTTATCAGCCAATCGACTCATTAAACACTTTAAATGTAACATGTATTCCATGAATGAAAGGAATGAAATTGAATAACATTTATTTATTATGATTGATTTAATTATTTTTTTATATACACTACCTTAACTCCTGTGATATTCTTGCGAGTGTTACCAAAAAATCGAATAACATTCCTAATATATCAGTGAAATATAAAGAAGCAGAGAAATTTTCTTTCTTTTCAAATTTTAAAAATTAACAGAATTTTTACATAAGTAATTTCAGAAAGCCTTGGGAAAGGTGATTCAACTCTTATTAAAACATTGATAACTTAAGATAATTAGTTTTTAATGTATACCTAAATTTAATCATGTGAAACTTCCTTCACTTCTTTCATTTTTCTCTTTAATTCGCTCCCACTGACCTACAATTTTTTTGATTTAATCTTTGCTGGGCCATAAAAGCCTACACACAACCAGAATACTGGAAAAACCAGAACAATAAAATCATGCTGTAACAACTCACTTCCTGGATTATTGATCAATTCGGGTTTTTAAAAAATGTATACCAAAAACAACTTCCCGTATGACACTGAAATTTTTAATAGCGATTCTCCTTATTATTTAGAGGAGCAATAAGTCTACATTTCAAAAAACTCAGAGTGATCCCAGATGACTTATGGTCGAAGAATTTGGACAATATGGCTCAGAGAAAAAATGATACAAAACCATAAATACTAACAATTAAATCAGTCTACACTCTGTAAGTCAGTAAACTTGTACTGAGTATAAACTACAAGAATCATAGTATTAGATTATACTTTATTATAAAATAGGGATACAATATTTGTAATATAAATAAATTAATGAAATATTGTTCTCAACATTTATATATATTTTTTTCATGAAATACCTTTCTGAAATACTTAAATTATTGATCAAAATATGTTAGCTTAAATTATCGAAAGGCTTTATTTATGAGAGCGGAGGAAGCAGCAATGGAGGGCGTTAGAAAACCAAAAACAGTGAAAATTCCATTTACATTATTTTGAAGGTAAGTATGAGGACATAATCATAAATTAAAGGTATAAAACGAAAAGGCGAAGCTTTAAAAAGAAAATGGTTATTTTATTTCGAATGGTAAATTACATTTAACTAATATATCACACACAACACATACACAGGCTAACAAAGAGGGGTGAGGTAAGGCGACAGGTGATATGTCTGTCCTCTCACTCGACGAAGGTGAGCAGGTCCCCCACCAAGATGTAACGCACTCCGCGATTGGGTAACCCTCCATGTTCCAGATACACTGAAGGTACCGGTAACTACCTTATTAGTCCCTATTAGCTTGCCCGGTCCTGAATATGTCATACAACTCTAATAACGATTATGAATGTGCTAAAGGCTTCGATTAAATATGGTAAGATAAACTATGTAAATTGTAAACAAAGCCTGCAAGACAGCGAATAAAATCCGTATAATTGAGCCCCTACACACAATAAGCTATTAAATATACTAGAAGCTACTAGATACTAGAAGCTATATTCGAACACAAAAAATTTCTATTATGTTATTTTCGTTTCATATCTTTACATAGATTTTTATCCAAGTAGAACATGAACCTTGGATTGAAACCTTATATCAGAGGTTGCTACAGCTGTACTATAAGCTGAGGAAGGGATAAAATGAAATTTTCGCTCACAGCAGATATTTAACGCGAACCAAGTTCAACCTTTTATTGAATTCACCAAAGCAGAATATTTGTAAGCAATGTCATTCCAAAATTCGTAATGCTTCTTACTTTGTCACAAATCAAGTCATCCATCAGGCCTAATTGTTCCATATGTTGCCAATTTGGCCAGAACCAGATACCAATCCTTCCATGATAAACTTCCCAACCACTCAAACCCACTTGTAATGAACCTGGCCTCTCCTTCATTACCTGATAATCCTGCTAAAAAGAAGATGGCCTCGAGATCTTCTCCACTAGAAATGTTATTGGAGTTCTATCAATGGGTAGATTCTTTACATGTCTGTATCATGGTATAATCACATCTGTATAACTAACATCAAGTTTACTTGTTATATATATTTTAATACCGTTGTAAATATCAATAAATAATTTTTTTTTAAAAGTTATTTAAGTAAAATTATTTCTTACCGTCAACAAAACAAACTTAAAATCAATGTGTCATGGACATAATCATCAACTTCATCAATAAAACTTCTTAAATAAAACATGAATCACTTAGATTTAGACATGATCACTTAGATTTATACAATGCTCCAATTATCCCGATTTCCCAAAGGTAGTACGTCACCTACTGAATATAGAACTAGGTTCTCACGTCTTTGTCAAAATATTCCTGTTCCTTTTTTATATATACTGATGGATCAAAATCTGACGAATCTACAGCATCCTCTTTCATCACAAATAACTCAACCCATAAAATAAAACTGCATAAATTATGCAGAGTATATACTACTGAATTACATGTAATAGCTTCAGCACTCCATTTCTCCATGACAGTGACGCATACTAACATAGTTATCATTACCGACTCTTTTTAAGTTCACTAAAAGCCATGAAGATCTTTTACCCGAAACACCCGGCAATCATAAAAGTTCACAATTATACCAACATGCTCGAAAACTGTTTTCTTTATATGGGTGCCGGGTCACGTGGGGATCGCTGGAAATGAACTGATGGGCATTGCAGCTAAACAAGGACTTGCTCTTCCAGGTCAGGACACGGCCATTCTGACACCCCAAGAAATAAATCTTCAGTCATGTGGAATGAAAGCCCGCCAAGCAAATTAAAAACTATTAAAAAAACCATTAAACCATGGACCACATCAAACCGTTCCAATCACAGGGAGGAGGTGGCTATTGCCAGATTGAGAATAGATCATACGAGTTTAACTCATACATATCTGATCAGTAAGCAGCCACCGCCATAATGTCAATACTGCAACAGTGTACTTACGATCAGTCACATATTTGAGGAATATCATTTCTATTCTGGAAACTTGAGTTGATTGGGAGTGGGACCGAGTGTATCGGAAGCTCTGATAGATGATCAGAAGAACGTGGAAATGGTTTTCTTAAAAAGAGCCTTTTGAATAAAATTTTAACCAAAAAATTTGTTATACGTACTAAAAAATTCCAAAAGAAGTAATTATTTAAATTTTTTGTAATTATTTCAAGAGAAAAATAAAGTGAAATAGAATTATAAATATAAATGAAATAGAATTATAAAGCAAGAAACATGGACGTTGATGACCTCAGGGTTTTACGCCTTAAAGCCCCAGACAACAACAACAACAACTTAAATTTAGAAGTGTTTAAAAGACTTAAACCGCGCCTCAGCATATCAATCCATGAGGGAGAATTACATAGCTTTTGGCAGATATACCATAAACATTTGTGAAATTATTAATGACACACAATCTATAGGATCTACACCTGATTTTTTATTTTTGAAGTTTTTTTATGTTCTGATTCCTTTCTTCTGAAAAATCATTACATTATACGACGAACATAATATGTTTAAAATTACATTACAAGTTAAACGGAGTTAATAAGACAACTTGCAAAGAAGTTAATTACAAATGAACAACAGTCGATGTTATCAAGGAGTATGACTCTATTATTGTATAGAGTAAGAATTGAATAATTTAAGGACCATGTAAACTGCATCGAGTGAATAATTTATGAATTCTAAATCATTTTTTAATTAAAACGTATCATAAATCATTATTTTTCATAATAAGAGAATCTGAACTTCCTACTTTTAATAGTTTTCGCTGATTAGAATTTTTATTAATAAATTTCAAGTAATTAATTGATATCATCATATAATACAAATTAAGTATAGCTATCATTAATTAAAAATCATATTTAACAATATTTTCTAAATATGTACCTACCTCTCAATTATTTAATTTAATTTTATATAATTATTTTATTAATTGACAGTTTTATGTATATTAATTTTTAATTATAGAAAAGTAAACTAAACAGTTTTCTTTAAAGTAGGTTAAAGATCTTGTAAATGGTGCTTTCATGCTGCTAATAAACCTAAGTTCTATTTTTCATAAAAATAAAAATCACTGGACCACTGATTCCACTCATTTAGAAAAAAAACATATAACAAACTTTGAACCTATGTTTTATTAGAGTTGAAAATTATTACTGAGATTCGTACATTTCGCTCATTCACCTCACATAACTGTTTTTATAAAACAATTATATGAGATGAAATTTTATTTTCCAAATGAAACATTGTTTTCGCCAAAAATAATGACAAATACTATAAGCAACTATTTTTTTTACAATTTCAGTAACTTGTAAGAAATAGATGAAAAAACCTATTTGTTGTTAGTGTAAGAAGTGAAATACTCCCTAAAAGCAAATAAATTTACAAATTTACTTTAAATAATATAATTTAATAAAAAAATTATTACTGATGGTAATGGTATCAAACATTATTAACACAGTTGTTCATACATTAATTAAAACTTGCAATCATTACCGGCAATATCAAGCATTTTAATTAAACTTTATTATTTAAGTTAATGTTGTAAATTTCTGTATTTTTAGAGAATTCCATTAGTTTTGTGTACATTAACTATTTAATTTTACATCGTGTTAATAATTAAACAGTGGATTTTATTAATTCGTAATTATTTTTGCTGATAACACTGGTAATTTCAGGAGACAGAATTTCACATCACACATGGTTTCACAAACCTGTTGGCAAACCAACAGCATGCCCTGTAACGTCACAATGGTAACTAAATCAACATAGACATAAAAGTCGTTAAAAATTGAAGTTTTTCAAAAATTTGGGACAATGTTGTACAGATGAAGGATGGTAAATTAAAATCACAAATAATTTATGATTTTATGAAAAACTTCAAAACGTTAAAACTGAGGCAAATTAATAAAGAATTTTTTTTATAGTTTTGAAAAGCATTAAATACGATAAAACATTTAAGAGCTCCAACTTTAAATGTGGTGCACTAATTAAAAAACAGACAATCAGAATTAAATAATGACCCTACTTCTATGATGAAGTAGCAATCAATTCTAAATATAATCGCAATTTGTCCCTGTCTTCCTAACTAGACTTAATGAGAGTGAAACGAAATAAGAAGAAACTTAATACAACAGGAGCAAACAATAGTCCGCCCGTAGAATGTCCGTCTCGGAGATTTGAATGTTGGGCGGGTGGGCCTTCTCGTACAGTATTAACATCAATCACTGATTTCACTCTCGCATCAAACCAATAAGCTCTTTGAACTTAAGGCAGACGATCAGTAAAGATGTAAAAATAGCTTAAAGAAATCTGCAAAGTAAACGAAATAGCAGATAATTGAAATTTAGATATTTATAAATAATCTGGTCTATATTTAATTATTTATCCAAATTTTAAGCTTCTTAACCATCGGTAGCGAGGAAGAAAAATTTACAAGAGAACTATAGTAGACCGTTGATAAAATCAAGATTGTGAAATCAAGTTTGAGGTGCGGTCAGTAATAAATCACGAAGTAATAAAATACACTGTTTAATGTGAACAAACGTTTCATCAAGGCCAAGAAAAAAAATAATATAAAAAAACATCTTTATTAACGGTTTGTGTAATATTTTACTTCTTTAACAAGATCGGTTGAGATAAACTCAAATATCTTCCAAAACTTTCATTTAATAATTTAAAAAAAAATATTGATAATAAGAAAAAAAAACTCGCACATCCATTAAATATTTTATTCGATTGCCTTATGAAAGATATGAAACAGAACTTAATTAAATCTTATTGGAAGAAAATAGTGGTCCGTTTGAAGTAGATTGTAGGAAGGACTATCGGGTTTTAGTCTTTGTTGTCTTGAATATTTGTCTTTGTTTCAATCTGACAGCTCGACAATAAATAATCTTCTTTTACTATTTTGATACCTTTATTGACCCCCACCATGACTATCTTCCTACAATCTAATTCATACGATCAACTATCTTCTTCCAATACGAATCAACAAACACGGACAGTTTTCATCTTTGTTTCAATCTGACAGCGCTGACGAAGCCATGCAAAGTGGCGAAACGTTAGTTACCAATACATTTTTTTTTTTATTTTGTTATCTTTATTGACCGCCACCTAGATTATCTTCCTACAATTTCATTAAATTTTACGTAAACAAATATAAGAGCGTATAATGTTCATCACTGAAAATAATAATTTACTCCGCTCGTATGTAGAAAGTCACATATATAACATTAAAATATTTATACAATAATGGACATCATTAGTCTAATACTACAAAAATGAAAAGATACCTACATAATAGGAAAAAAAACTAAAAACTAATGATGAAACCAGTAGGTATGTATTCAGGAATGATTTAAATATCTGTATAATTTTATTTGTTGTATGTAATAATTCTGATTGATCTGATTTTCAATAAAAATATCTTACAATATAAATGAACATAAATGAAAAACGATGAGTCAAGAACATTGTTAAAAAAAACTGATTAAATAGACAAACCCTATATAAATATACACCTCAGAGATCACGTCCTTACGCTGTCGAAATTTCACTTTAGGAATTAATTAATAAATTAGGAATGTATTTTCCTTAAATTTTACCAGCAAACGTATAAAAAACATATAAATAAATAAATTTTAACAATTTATTGATACTATGAATATTAATCTAAACTGTTTTCACATTATATAAAATTTATATGATGAATTATATTATAGACTTCTCATTATATGTTCGAAGAATTTTCCTCGCAAATGTAAATTGTTAAATATGTCAGGAATTCCATTCTCGATTATGAAATATAGTAGACACCGGATTTACTGATTAATGGGGGGTAAATAAAAATAAAATAAATAAATACAATGATGAGAAAACTCAAATCAGGTAAAAAAAAAACTTTTCGACTGCTTTTAAAAAATGAAAAATCCTTCCATCTTTCCTACACTTAAATTAACCCGTGTATCTAGAGATATATTAATTTAGAATTGTATTAAATTATTTTGTATTTTGTAATGTTATATACATCACCTACATATTAATTTTTCACAGTTTTATTTTTACTAAATATATTAGTTAAATAAATAGCAGTTTTTTTTCTCATTCTTACACTCTGGATTAACCAGTTTTTCGTTTAAATGGCGATGCCTGGGTTCCATCTATAATATATGAGCGTGGTTCCACTGTATTGTTTTCCGAATATGAAAGTTAAGGGATTTAGTTGATTAAGCATCCAACAAGTAATTCACTGCTTACCTTATCTCAATTGAAAGGTAAATCTCAAATAATTGATAGGAACAGCTTATTGGGTTTCGGTTATGCTGCACGGCGATTCTTTATATCGAATAGAAATAAATAAATAACGATGAAGTTCGACTTTCACCTGTTATGCGTCGATCGGCTCCCAACGACCTTCTGATTTATGCTTGGGCTTTTGATGAATGAAGACGTTTTATCAGCGAACAACTCAAAAAGGGAAAGCATTTCGTCCTAAAAGGATATTCAAATTATCAAAAGTCGTTTGGGGACGCTGACCCATCCTCCATATGGAAACTTGGTCGTGTACTTCGCTTAGGAGTACCGCTTAAGCCATATGTTCTTTCATTACGACAAGAGGCCTGGTATATCGTGAGGCTAATTTAATCGGAATTATATGCAGAAAATAAAAATGAGCACAAAAGCCGTGTATAAAAAATATTCATTTTCAAAACTAAAACGAATAAGATGAATCAATGGTTAAAGTAAGAAAGAAATCAATACAATAACCAACAACATCAAAAAATATTCTTTTGAATTTTAGTAAAAGAAATTTTTTAGAATAATATTTCAGGCAAAAGCAAAAAACAGAAACTTTTTGCCAGTTACATTAAAGGAATAGAAAATAAGTATATGTTTTATTTACATTATGATTCAAGATAGGTATCACATACTATATATTTTTTAAGTAATCACATAAAATCTATGGCTAAGAGCAGCTACAACCAATATCTCTATTTCTGGGCCCGTGCAAAACTGCAATTTTTATAAACTCCATACATTAGTATATATCAATAAATTAATGTAAATAAGGAAGTAATAATTCTAAGCTTTTAGCGCACTTATTCATACTCCAATGGCTTATTACGCAAAAAAAGTGTACATGAGATTAGTCTTTTTATTTTCTTAGTGTAATATTATTTCAAAATTTTATTTAATTATTACTTCTAATGTACATAATTTAATTATGTTCATGTTATTCATCTTTTTGTTTACATAAATATACAGATTTCATTTATTCATGTAAATTTTATTTATTTTTATATACTTTTATAATAATTTTGACATGACTATGATCACTTATCACTACTACTTACTGCCCAAGTTTGTGGCAGATTGTAATATTTATTGATAAATAAAAAATGTTCTAATCTAAAAGGACAACAAAAGCAAACAGAGAAAAAACAACTAAATATAAATATATCTTTGTAAAACTCGTAAAATTATAAACAACAAAATTCCATCGTTTTCGAGGGAGGGGGGGATTTCACTTTTATCTCATTATAAATGTTAATGCAATAATGCTAACTTCATCAGCACTCACTAACCTAATAAGGCCGTGTGTATTATAAGTATATAAAGCATGAGCGGTAATTTGAGTACAGCCTACGAGCCCAATTAGTTCAAGCAGTGTATACCAAGTGGCATTAAATAGCCAGAAAGCCACTCATAAACCACTCCGGCAAAGGGCAAGCTGATACCTGTGCATTCAACGATTTACACAAACCGACTATTTGTTTTGAGGCATATACTGTTAACGGAAAGTGTATCATTTAATATTCACTTTATGGCATGACTTGAACTGAGATCTAGGGGGTTGTAGAGAAATGAGAAAAGTTAATATACCCAATCTCTGGGCCAGTTTTCCAAAGGCATTTAGCAGCCATTGACGAAATAAGATAAAAATTGCAACTAATAACGTCACAACTCCTTCCTGTGTTAAACAAGGCCTTTTCCACTTTTCACCCCTTCCACAATTTGGCCTTCTCTTGGGGGTCATAGAGTAAGTATTGATAAATTGGAGTGTGGATGAGTAAAATTGTCAACCAATACCTAAGAATGTAAAAACTGTTTTGTTGGATGTAAGAACGCCTGTAATTTTTTAACTGTTTCATTTGAATGCTTGACTTGTATGCTAACTAACCAACTATGTGCTAGACTGGTTTAACTATTTTTTTCAAAGATTCATATGAAAGTATATCAACGTTTTGCCTGCCTCCTAATTTTATTTTTCACAATTAAAAAAATAAATTTTTGAAGGTATGACTATCACTAAAAATAATAATTGAATTAGATTTTTTTTTGTACTTCCCTGACGAAATAAGTGATTGAATACATACATATATATCTGGTAGTTTACACATACATAACTACCTATATGTATCTATTCAATTACTTATTTCATCAGAGAAGTACGAAGAAAAATGGATACAAATATTATATAATATAAACATAGGCATATTTAAAATTCGAACAATATTTAAAAAGCGCCTGAAATTGAAAACGGCATGAAGAAACCCTCCACTCCCGCACTCCATGGTAGCCTTACTTATCTGACTTAATAGCGAGTAGGTTGGTCTATGTACGGCATGTCACAATTTCACAAGAGGAGATCATAACACAAAAATAAAGGCAATCCTTCCCCGCAGGACCCGTCCCTCCAAGATCCCCGAGGACCGACGATTCTATATCACTTTTGAAATATTAGCTTAAAACGGGAAAAGGAGACTTTAAGATAGTTTAATCGAGCAATATTTAAAAAGCCCCTGAAATTGAAAAACGACATTGAATTGAATTTGACTACAAAAACATTAATAATATGCGAAGCTGGTTTGTATGCATTCTCCCAGAGTTGAGTTTTATTTCATGTCAGACCCACGCAATAAATCTCAAACATCTCATTCCAGCTACATTAGTTTGGCAACCTGTTAAGTTACTTCCTTCACTTGTACTTCTAGTATTCCCGTTAAATTCAGGTAACAGTTGTTTCACTACACAAATATAATTTCTAAGTGACGGCCGTGCGGGTTGGGGCGCAGGTCCCAAGTGCGCCCGGTTCGGAACAGTTGTGGGTTCGATTCCCACCTGGGGCAGTTAAACATTCATTTTTCGGCGGTCCTGAAGAATGAATCTTGACACTCCCACCTTGGTTAGTATGCGGTGGCAACCTAGGTAGCCGTCAGGGATTGGCAAAAAGGACACACAGGCCCACTTGCCGGACTTCTTCCCCACTCCAAATACCAGTACCAGTATCCGAAGCAATAAAACCGTGTTTAAAGTGTTATGGTGAGAATATAAAATGTATCCCTATCCGCCTTCAATACAGAGTAAAAATCTATTATAATAATTTGAAAATACGACCAAAAAAATATTTGAACATTTGACTCCACATTTTTTTTATTTATTTATTTTTTGGCAAGTTAAACCTTAAAAAATAAACTTTTAAATCGAAGTGAATTCAATTGTAAAAGTTATAAAAATTAGAAGCTTAATTTTCAACAGCTAATTTGAATTAATTATCAAAAATTCACAACATATCTAATAACTCAAGTCCTGAGTAACACAGGAATGGTATAGGAATACATTCCGTAAAAAAAACAAAAAAAAACTCTAATATATACTAATCAATTCAATTTTTATCACAGATCATTCTTCTACACTTAGATCAGGATTTGGACTTATACATAAATGCTACTGATTAGGCGAAATTTATGATCAATTAGGATCACTATAAGTAAATTTAATAAATTAATATTCATAAGCGTAGAGGAATTATTACTGAATCCACTTAAAACCGTAGGATAATTAAAGAGATACTATATTAGTCGGAACTTTATCAGTAAATATTTGGATGAGATAGAGGCAGAAGTTGGGAGTGGGTGGCAGAAAGGAGGTGAGTTAACTGTACCAGGTCACCCTCGGCAGAGCAATACCAACTCTACGCTTAGAGAACTCCCTAAAGCCGAACTTTATGTAAAGTAGTCATGGACCACTTTATGAAGAGAATAAATAATTATTTAACATCTACCACGCTCTAATAGTAAAACGGATAAAAATAAATTTGTTATGATTAAAAAAATTTATAAGATGTAGATGTAGTAGCATCACACTACTTGTCAAGAGAAAATGCTGGAGGCTAACGAATTAGACATGCCAAATCCCATGGGTGTGGAAATGTTACGCCTGGAACTGCAATGACTCACACTATAATTTCATGGGCTGTGTCAGCTTTGTTTTCTAGAAGAACCGAATACATGTTTACACAAGCACTTAAGGAAGAAATCTCGCAACACTTTAATATCATTCTCAACGAAAATACATGTCTTTGTTACTCCCGTGTTTAATCAGATTCTCATATACGGGAAACTTATTTATTGATAAAAAGAGAGAAAAATGAATCCCATTCTACAGTATTTCTCCATTAACTAATTTAGAAGAATGTTTCATAATTTATCAAAATACACTGAGTAAAAAACAATAAATAATAATTCTATACAAGTAAACCATGGAAATTTAGAATACATGGAGTATACAAAGCTAAATTTTACAAAAAAAAAAAAACTCATCACAAATATTTTTCAATCGCTTTGCTATACAGACAAAAACAACTGTTTACATTTTAAAATGCTAAATACCGTAAATATTTGCTTAGTTCATTGTAAAAAAAGTTTAAGTCCTCCGGATTGAATAGGTTTTTTATTTAAACAATTTTGAAATGGTCTCTAGAGAAGTGGACATTGGTGTATTATCGATCATGATATTTAAATAATACATGCTTGTATCTATCATGGTGGCTGTAATGAATTAAAATAGTATTTTTAAAAATACCATGGGCTGTACATTTATTTATTTCACTATTTGTTTAGTTCATATAGATGATTTTAATTTAAATGAAGTAGAATTACAATTCATATAGTTAGATATTCAGTGACAAACGATAACTGAGAAGCCAGCGAGTAAGGTATTAGATTCGTATAGCGCGCTTAAAATATGTGGAAAGTTTAATATTATCAAAATACATACGGATACAAACTAGAATATGTCCTAATAGTGGTCAGCATTGGATGATTTTAGTTATGTATTCTAGATAATTTCATTATCTTTCAGAAGATTTCAAATTTTCCAATTTATCCAAAAACTATTTTTTTTTTTAAGCTTAGCCTTATTGTACATCAATAAATTAATAACTTTAACTTTATAGACATCATTTTTGAGACACATGACATCAGTAAGTGAGATGTTACTAACACGTAAAATTCAATATAAATAACTATTAAACAAAAATTTCAAGTAAAATTTTAAGACATACAATGCTGCTGATATCTATAATATAACTAATGAGTGTTATTACATAATGTATTTTTAATACAGGCGTTTTTAATTACGTTTATTAAACGAATAAAAGTTGGTAAAGAAATTTAAAAAATGATAAAACTACTAATATGTAACATGCAAATGAAATCAAATAGAACAAACATAAATTCTGAAATACATAAAAATATATTATTAATTTTATTTTTTAAATATTAGACTTAAAAAAAAAAGAAATGTAATATAATGGACGTACAAATATGAAATATAGAAGGTGTTTTTGAAAGTATCAATATTTCTTGATAATGATGAAAAAAAATTATTAAAACGAATAAAGATTAGAAATTTATACATATTTTTATAAAAAAAAATCAATCATATATATACCGATTTACAAGAAATAATATTAATAATAAGTTATATTTAAATCAGTTTATATTATCAAGTTTCTTTTACTAAATTATAAATAAATACATAAAGTTAAAGTACTTAAAAAAAAAAAAGGAAATGAGATAATAATTAGATTAATAATATTTATGTTAACATATACAACATTTGAATATTAATAAATACTAGTTGATAATTATATTAACACATAAATAATATATAAATATTAATAATTTATATTTAAAAAATCTATACTATATATTTTCAACAATCATTAATTTGTCCTTATATGTGTTCAGTTAGATCATACAACCTGGGCCCTGTTTCATAATAAAGTACAAACTAATACTATTAGTCTTGTAAATTTAACTTAATACAATTACGCTGACTTGTACAATAGTAACTTTAGTACTTTATTACTTCTGTAATATCACTAATAATCCTCCCTAATATGAAAACAAATAAGTATTAGTGTAATTAGCACGTTGTTTCGATACTTGTATTTTGAACTAATACTATTAGCTTTCATTATGAAACAGGGCCCTGCTGTGGTAAATCATATAAATAAAATTTTTTTTAGACAGTAAGTAGTTATGACAGTCAATAAATTATAGTTTTTAAGAAGCTTAGATTTAATCCGTTCTTGAGTCATTATATCAATAACAGTAAGAAATTATATAAGTAGTTTATAGTTAATTTAACTATGTTTAGATAAAATTCAGATGTAAAAAAAAAAAAAAAAGATATATTCATATTGCCATCCTTGGTGAAATAATATTTTAATAAATAAACCATAGCATAGAAATGGTTTTCTAAATTATATATCGGATTTCTAAAGGTCAATTATTATGTTTAATATTTTTAAAGACCGAAAAGATTTTTTCTTAAATTATAAACTAATAATTGTATTTGAAAGGAATTAAAAAAAAACTTGTTAAAAAATAGACCTACTGGCCTTTTCCTTTGAGGTACTGATTTTAAAATACTATTATAAAGTTATAGTTATCTAATTTTATTTATTAATTGTTGAGTTGGCTTAACGAAACAGTGCCATTGATATGGTAGTTCATAAGTTTTTTACATACTATTGTTAAGTTTTGTAAAACTCTATTCCATGTAATGGTTAACGTTTATATAAAAGCGATTTAAATATAACTCCACAAATCAATTTAAATAAGCCATAGAATTAAAGAAAAGTTCTGAACAAGAAATTCTCACAAGAAATAAAAAAATAAGAGAATATTGGTACCCCCAGATCAACAAACCTGTATTACAATTAGTGATGGTTTTTCTCACTGAATGTATTATATAAGTAGAATAGAAAAAATTCAAGACAGTATCCGCACACCGAAGGTAACTACGCAGCTCTAGATGGGCGAGAGAAAGCAAAGCGTAGCCTTGATCCACGTAGTTCCGGATATCTGATATCTTCAATGTCCTCCAAGTGGCACGCATAATTTAAGGCCGCCAAACAGGGTTCGGATTTTTGGAGGAACTCTGAAATCTATCATTCTCAAAGAGTAAGCAAATAGCGACTCGAGAACAGCCGCTCTTGACACCGATTTTGAAAACAGATTCCCTTTCTCTTTCTGAAAAGCGGTATCCAGTTTTTTGTTTTTTTTAGTTGCTTTTAAATGCCATGGAAACTAGAGATAGAGCAGAGAAACATCAAACGAATCACTGGGTCAGCTTTTTACAGCAATCTCATTCGAGCAAACAATTTTTCTCAACTACACTTGAAGAAGGATGACGAAGAAGAATGAATTATAAGAAAAATGATGTAAATTTCTAAAGTAATAAATATAAATGAATATTAATCTGAACTAAATAATCGAAAAGATACAATGGAGAGCTAAGGAATAGAGTCGCCTGATTATCGACGTTAATATTGAACGCAGTGGTCAGTCAAAATGGGGTTCCAACCTCCTAATTTATCAACTGACTGACATCAAGTGCTGCTTTAGGAATAAATGGATCCAGAAAGCGTTTATCAAAATTGACAGTCCTTAACCCAGGACATTCACCAATACTCTATCCACAAGGATCATTATCTCTAATCCCAAACAAACAATTAAATTTAATGATAAGTCTGACAACTAAACTATAATCAATGCATAATATATTTAATAGATATATTACTGAATTTACTAGATTCCAAGTCGCGCCAAAAAAATACACTGTCGTAGAAATTCCATTAACTGCGCAGACTGAGATAAATGAAGCGTCAAATTAAAAAAGTTTCGCAATGAATGTCATTGATGCCACTTGTGATCGATCTTTTGTTTCGAGCGAAAAGTAAACAATGGATACTGGATATATCCAATAACGCAACAAAGACTATTTATTATCAAGACATTTTAAAAGCTAATTGAAGATTTATACGAACAATCTCAGAGGTTTCTCCAGTAAAATGGAGTTACAAAAATGACAGAGGTGATAAATGGAAAAAGAGCATTTGTCTAAAAACCACAAGTTCATACTAAAACATAATTTTAATTTTTTATTGTTTCATTTCTGTCAACCAAATCTTGTAACTGAATTTTAGTACATTTTCATAATTCATAACAAGCTGAATGATGTAATAACTTTTCTAGCAAGACATCAGGTCATGCATCCCGCCAACTCATACCAATGTACCATCTTTCGGCTTTTCTGCCCTCCGTAGTATATAATAAATAAATTGTGCTATTTTAATTTTGAAAAAAACGTTAAGAACAAAATTACAAACTTGAAACGTTTTTCTATTCTTTAATTTAGCACCTATCTTTCTACCTCTTCACTTGATTGACTTACATCTGCACTTATCATGTTCAGATACTTTTAAATTGTTAACCCAACACGATCGGTTTGTGAACACGTTTCTTCTTACATCTTATGAAAAAAAAAAGAAAGAAAATTAAAATTTAACCACATTGCACATTTATAGAGAAAAAGGACCTGTAAGCTTCTATCGTTCAAATTGTTCAACCAATTTTAAATATTGGGAAACTGCCTTGAGATATTGTAAAGTAAAAAAATGGACATCAAGGATTTTAAAAACACTATCGCCTGATAAGGACTGTTGACAGTGAACATCCTTTTTCAAACTACCACATCGTTCAGTATCAATCACTGTTAATTTGAGTTTATCGCATTATGTAGTTTCCCTATCAGATATTTAAAACAAGTAAAATTACAAGACCGGAACAAGTTTACTTCAGAACTGAGATTAAATTATCGCAAGTGGGTGCATGTTTTTCCTGTTTGGTTTAGCGACAATCGCGTCGCAGTTATAACAGAACACGCTGCAACTTTTATTCTAAATAACGGGTTCTTCTATAGAGATTGAAAAATCTTTCAACTAAAAATGGCAGTTAGGGGCTGATCCAAATGCATAACGGTTATTCAGAGCTAAATGCAGTTAAATTTGAAACATGAAGCGTGTAGATATAATTTTACTTATGTATTTTCATCCCTAATGCATTTCCAATACTAATTAACTGTCGTGTTATACATTACATATTATGCATTACGTACGTATAAATTAGAAATATTTTATTATTACGTTAATTATATTCACGACTACCTTTTTTTTCTACAACATAGTATACACTAGTTAGTACATACTATTTTTTTTTTTAAACTCACCCCAATAAGATAAAGATTAAACTATAAACATTTTCTGTTTTTCTTAGGGATTTGATAGTTATGTTTTAATATTTTTACCTACTAAATCAAGTCTGCAATAAAAGGCACACTTAATGATATTAGAAATACTGAATTAAATCTAACTTAAACTTCTAGATGTAGCTTGATTAATCTATTTTTAACTCTAAAGTTGGCTACACACGATCAAGAACACTAGTGGAGGCTTTTAATAAGATCTTAATTTGTATAACAAAATCGCCATGATGTTTCCGAAGGTAAACAATAAACGATAAATTATGCTTTACCGTATCTAGCCTAAGTAAGAATGAGTTCGAACCAGTAGAAGTCGAGTTCAAGATCAGTAGATTATATCTAAAATTGTTTTATTTTTTCTTAATAACGGTTCTATTCTGCACTCAGGGTTCTAAGAACATGTCTCTTACCTATTCTTGAAAACGTTGTAGGACCTAATTTTACCGAAATAATAATAATAATAATCCAATAAAAAAATATATACTATACACTAATAATATCCATAAAATAAACAACAAATACATCATAATAATACACAAATAAAAATCAGTTCTTATAAAAAAAAAATCTCCGAATACAGTACAATTCATTATTTTGAATTGAATTCTCCTATGAATGAATTGAAAGAAAAAATATCTGTCAAGAAATAATAACAAAAGTAAGTTGGAGCAAATCTATATATTTAAAATCAATAAGATCATCAATTAAGTAGATTTTAATTAAGATTAATTTTAGACCTCTAAAGTTATTTGAGGTGTGACTTTAATAAAACATATGAATTATATCAACCGGAGGACTACATAGTACAACATTTATGCGATAATAAAAATTTATTTGATAGCTTAAAACAATTTATTTTTCTGATTATACTAAAGATGTCCATTTATATCATATGCTAAGTAAACATGATTAACTATTAGCAGTCCAAGAATAATCCATAAAAAAACATTTTACTATGGTTTAAAATTTTAAATATACAAGCAAATACGGATTAATAAATAACTACTATCAATAAAAAAAAATAAGAAAAATGGTTTAGCACTTAGCTGAAAGAGAAAGCTGATTCAGATACATACCTGTAACAAAATAAATTAATTAAAAACAAGGAAACTTTTTAATATATCAATAATAATATACTAACAAGAATATACCAATCAATATATCTAAATAAAACGTGATAATATTATTGTTACATTCTGCAATAGTTTTTTCGCTAAAACTAACGAAAAGTATTTCTCCACATTTTTTTTTTAAATTTCCCAATTAAGAATTCTACGGAGGTATGATCTTGCTAGTGTATATATATATA
>NW_027106126.1:1642128-1650410 GCF_000696795.3 Halyomorpha halys | reverse complement strand
ATATTGAAATTTGATATGAACTCAATAATGATGACTATTTAATCGTGGGTAAGAAAACAAACTGCGCAGTGGCAGATTCGGTCATTTCGATCTGTGAATACATTCATACAATATTTTATTTTTAACTAAAAATTGTAATTAACCACTAGAATTATTGAATAACTCAATATTTAAAAAAAAGTTTAGTTTTTCAATAAATACGTTTATTAATTAGTGATATTAGTTTTCTTACACTCCGAATCAAGAATCCTATAGCATGTTCTAGGCTTGCTAGAAACAAAGAAAAACTAAGCGATGGATTATATAGGTATAATTGTTAATTAAAAAAAACAAATTTAAATTAAAAATAACAATAACTAATTCTTAGTCAAAAGTTTATATTTCCTGCAAAACAGGTTAATATTTATTTTTATGTGGAACTTGGGAACACCTAATATAATTCAGTTTTAATAACAAAAACATAAAAAAAAGTTTTTAGGTGTTTATGATAATTTTTTTTTTTTTTTTATTAAAATTTAATTGGGAAACCTATTCTGGTAATTAAGGCTACTGAGCTAGTAATCAAAGTTAGCAACAATTTATAAAAACATCTGCCGGATATTTATGTTAAGTTAAAAAGAAAGATATCTGGAATTTTCATATTTGTTATTTTCCAAACTTAGATAATTGTTAAAAGAAATAATAGTTAAAATATAAAATATTGCTAATTTCCCTTCTTTCCAAGCCAAGAAAATAACTAATTTAAGATTTATAATAACCATTAGTTCTTTTTAGAGATAGAACCGGCTAATTATAAGGGCATATTTGAATTAATAAATGGGACCGAAAATAGGTTAGGCTGAGAGGCTATGATGGTTATTTCAGCACGTGGGACCCTGACCTGGCCGCATCCATCAAAGGGCAAACACTCGTAAACCGAAACCGTAATCATCGCCCATCGTAAAAGGGCGGTCGTAATACGGCCTCTATTCTAAGGGCAAGTGCTTAAAAAAAAAAGAAAGTAATTTTTATTATTCCAATAGGAATATTCAATAATTTAAAAACTACCTAACAAATTGAGCGTTGTAACCTCAATAAATTCCGTTCTTATTGAAATAAAAACTATCTAAACACATGAAACATAATTTTAGTAATACTATTACGATCAATATTATAGAAAAGAATAAAGACATAAAACGTCTAGAAAGAAAATGATCTCTCTCGATCAAATAAGCAATAAATATCAATGCTTCACTCATGTTTACATTCTGAAGATAAAATTATCTTACTAGCTTATCTAATTTTTACACATTTAAATATATTATTTATTTTCATTGCTTACTATTTAATTAATGAAGTTGAATTTATTAATAATTTATATAAATACGTAATGCGTGAGAATCACAGTTCTAAGGTTGTATTTTCCTATCAATTTTTCTTGTAAATCGGAAAAAAAATAATGCTTATTTATATTTCTGCACACGTAATTGTTTAGAATTCGTATTTTATTTTATTTTTTATTTATTTTTTTTTACGAAATTCCCCTTAGAGTATGACCAAATTCCAATTGATTGGACAAAATCAAATGCTAAATTAATTTAGCTATATTTATACCCACAGCAAATATATATAATGTCTTTTTCTACATTACTCTTTAACCAATTAATTTATCCTATTACATTCAGTAATAATTGACATAACTATGTAATTTAAAAATATCGTGAGGATCGTAAAAACATCACAATGGTCATATTTTTCTTTGGTTTTTGTAAGCAATTTTGATAAAAGGTGGTCCTTTTTGAAATTATTATACGGAATATGATTACTTCAGATATCACTAAACGTACACAGGTATCACTAAACAGGATATTGATTTTTTCGAGGAAATTAAATAGGAATCATTTCAGAGGGGCCAGAATAGATGATTTAAAATTGTGAAATGTTACACATTATCAATACCATTATCATTGGAAGGATTTCAAATAACAAACAAAATATTATTTTAGTGATATAATTTTTTTTTCCACACACAGATGTATAAAAAGATTTTAAAATAAATAACTTTATATTGTTTAAATCAACCATTAGTGAGGAGTTTGGTCAATTAAACCATGGGTGTAATTAAGACTTTGATATGAGTTTTAATTATACTGTACATTAACTATATACATTATGTATTTTTTATAACTATGTACCTTCTGTACTATGTCATAGCTTGAAATGGGAATACCACTAAATGACTGATTGACGAATGAAAGAGGAAAATTATTTTTCAGGCATTCCGACGGGGGCGTCTAAATGACAGACCCCCATGGAATCCGTGCAATCCGCCCAGCTTTGGTCTTCCAGATCATTACATCTCTATTCCCTAAACCGTTCCAGTGTCATCGTTAAGGTTCAAGTCGTCCCGATTATATCAATTATCATCCGGATTAGTCAACTCCGCTGTTTCCGAACATCTGTCTTCTAAGATTGTTAAACTTGAAGGCGGGAATTCAATGTACTAGATAAGGAATATTTTAAAAAGTTAACGTCTCAAACGAGATCCGCTCAGTTCCTTGGATTAATTGAACTTCTCCCTAAAAAAGGAAGTTAAGTCTTGAAATTACGGATGCAAAAATTTGCCTTTGGCTCGCCATTTTAAAACAGTGAATAAAGGCATTGAGTAACGAATAAAATAAAAGCATATAGAGAGGCCTTGCCTCTTTGAAAGGATATAAAATCACGCTTTATATTATTAAATAAAAAAGAAAATTTAATAAAATAATCTACTTAACGAAAATCAGGGATGATTCTATGGAGAATATAAAATTAATTGCTATATGAATAGATTTTGACTGAATGTAACTTATAACATCTAAGTCAATTTTTAATACCTATAATGACATGCAAAAGAGGATTTGATATTGATATGTTATTTCACTTTTTAAGAAAATAAATATCCATATTTTAGCTAGTTTAATAAATTATTTCATTTCTCTAATTACAAATTAGACTGAACTATGTTATAAGAAGGGTTGAGAAAACAAGCTATAATATAAAAGTAAAATGTAGGAAGACAGTTTGGTTTTTAAACCGGGGAGAAGGGGTTTATAGTTTTTAAGTAGTTAAAATCTATTCAAAAAAATTACCATTAAATATTTTTTTTTACTATTTTGTAGCTTTATTTAGTGGACTATCTACAGTTTACTTCATACAGTCAACTATCTTCTTCCAATATAGACGTATTATGGACAATTGGTAAATAAACAGGCAAATTCAAATTTGAATAAATTAAAAATTACGGGAAAAAATAAACAAGTTTTAGTTGTATTTAGGAACAAACAGTTTCGATTTATTCAAGTAAACATATTTAATATAAAGTCATTGTGTCTCTTACTTTATAGCTCATAAATCGTAAAAAAACTCTTTTTTAAACAATCATTACGTGTTTCTGAAAATTACTCCTTCAGGACGCATCAAATAGGAAATTTTGTACAGGATATAAAATGAATAAAATTAGATTTTCTGAAAGAATATTTCATTAGATATATTTCATTCCCTTGAAAATTGCTAAGTTAATAAGCAAGAGTGGAGAACCGTAAAATTCTAAAAAGCTCACTTCACAAAAAAAAATAAAATAAAATAAATAAATAAAAAATAACTGCATTTACAATAGAAAGGACTTTCATTCCGAGATTCTTGAACACTTCAGAAAAGGGAAGTGTCATTTCTGTTTCGAACATTTAGGATATAACCGAGATTCTAGGCTACCCCAAAGCAAGGACTTTATTGTTTATTTTAATTATATCTTAATTTTTTACTTTAAAAAAATAGCAGTAAACATTAAGACTATGGATCATTTCTATCATGTTAAGATTGTAATGAAAATATAGAAAAAACTGAGCCATGGCAATATAGCTAATTAAAAATTCATGGCCATTTTTAAAATTACTAAACATCATTAAAAATATAATAATTAATATTATTTTTAATACTATATTATAATAGTTAAAAGCACTAAAATTTATAATAATAAAATTTTTAATAATTATAAACCTTTGTTATTTGTGTAACTGAATATATGAGTTATAAATGGAAATGAGAAAATAAGTCAAGTACATAATGAAGTCTGTTTTAAATCAGAAAAAAAAATAATAAGTTACCTTATTCATCAATATGTTAAAACGAAAAAAACAAATGACGTGCTAGAGATGTACTTTTCTCTCCTTAAAATATCAATTCATGAAAATATCAAGTAAACAATGATTTTAAAATTGTTTTAATTATTACATTTATAAAATAAAATGAACAAATATTTAAGTAAATAACTGGTATATATTTAATGTTATACCTTAAATCATAAATAAATCCGACTGGACGACCACAAACTGTTTACAAGACCACATGGTTCCAAGGTAACAGGATATCAATACTTATTCAGATAAGGACGATTAGATAATAATGGCACTGGTATCAAAAGAGCTTCGCAAGTTTTTTTTTATATTACCAACCATAATTCAACTCAAAATCTTAAAATAAGTAAGTAAATGGGACACTTAGTATATCAGCTGTAATTTTAACGTCTCATAGATAAGGAAATACTTCAGTGTTCATATAGTTTTGTTTTATTTTTAAGCCGCATAGGTGTACTGGGTTTGATATAAGGGGATAACAAGAATAGGTGGAATCTCTAATACTCCATTTGAAATGCATTTTAAGAGAGAAATGAGGAAAGGGGTATACAAAAAACTAGAAATTGAAAAGGTGGATTGAGACAGTTGTCTGATGAAGAGACTCATTAAGGTTTGTGATCTCAGTAGACAGTAAGTTAGTAGGCGGAACCGTCCGTTGCTCATGTGGTTGAGGTGCAGGTCTTAGGAATCTGATAACTGCAGGCGGCGTCGGTTTGAATCCGGCCTGGAGGTGAATTTTTCTCATTTCGTTGCGGTCCGATGAAATGAAAGATACCCTCCCCCCATGGTTAGAATAGGTTGGTCACCTCTAGATTAACCCCACTCCCCGTATGTCAGTAATGACAAGTGTGTTGATAAAAAAGAAGTCCTTAATCGATCTTGAGACTGTTTATATGTGATTTCTACCTTTGTAGTCATCATGTTGGTGTTAATGTCAGGAAAAGTGAGTTAGAGCTTTCAAAGAATTTTATGTGCCTTCGTAAAATGAATTCCGTCACAGTCGGCAGTCCAAGCGTCGTATGAATGTAGTAAGTTTCGGCTCTTTGTACAGCAATATGTTTTATAATACGTCTTAGGATACCACCCTGGAACTGTTGGAGTTTCTTCTTCAGCAAGAAGAGTGGATCTAAAGGTGTTGACATTTTATACAGCTATATTTAAAGAATACGTATACTTTCATAGTTAGGAAACTAGTGGAACCTGATAAACCTTGGATTTTCTTCCTTATCGCTAAGAATGGAAAATAGAAACTGAAGTCAAAACATTTACCAACAGGACCAATGCTTATATAAAACGAAAGAGAAAAATATCATTTTAGGAAAGTTTCCAGAAGCTTAAGGAATATATATTAATTATATTTATATAAGTTTATTCATCGATAGATTTAAAACGTACCTTCCGCATATTTAAGCGACGCATAACAAATAATACTACCTTATATATAAAAGTAAATTAAGTTATTCTTTAATATTTACATTATAAATACAATGTTTGAAAGGTGGATAAGCGTCATCTGTCCTTATATATCAACATATCGCAAGTTCGTAATTCACTGATATTTATGGGAAGATAAAACCAGGGAGGAGCTTCAGTCAAGTAGCAACGTAGTGGGACCAAGGTCACCCAGTAACCACAGCGGTATGAAGGCAAAACTAATCCTCTTATATCATACACTCTGTCAATAATAGCTGTCACTTTATCAACATAAATAATTTCAGAAAAATGTATTCAAGAATAAAAAAGTTTAATTATTGTTATACTCCAACAACAAATTACAATAGACACAATACTGCCAATTTCAATATATCACGTCATTGAATTTAAGAGTACTTAGTTTGAAAATATATACATATATTTGGCAAGGATGATTAAGTTTAATACATTTTTTGATTTTTATTGTGTAATATTACATTCTCATATTTAAAGGGATCATAGACATCATTCACACCATATTTACAAATTCATAAATGAATTCATAACGAAATAAGAAATAGAAACAAACATAACAATAATTAAAAAAAATAACATTAATTAAAAAAAAAGGTTTAATTCAAGAGTAAAAATACAAAATCTGCTACAACTAGTGGCAATAAGTATTAGTGTTTTAAATATTCAGTCTCACCAAGTACGGAATAGAAAAAAAATGTAAATAACAATAGTATTCACAACAAAATTAGAATAAAAAAATGAAGCTAATTAAAGAATAACAAAATAATTTATATACAAAATAAAGTTTTTAGTTTAGAATGACAAAAGCTAAACCCTTAGTATAATATATGATGTATTGTTAAGATTTGCATACCAGTACTAAAAATTATGGTGTTATAAATCACACAATTGGTACATAAAAGAAAAAGTTTTACTAATAAATTAAATAATAAATAATCCTACACACTAGGAAATATTTACAATAAAAATAATAAAACATTTGCATTGTAACGAAGGCCATCAGAGAAAGGTGCTGGTGCAGTTCAAATCCTTTTTATAGCCTCAAGAACATGGTATTGAAAGCTTCTAGGATTTCTGATACACATTTATATATTTTTTCCCAGATACATTAGGAAACCTCCAGCGTTCCCTTTGGATCAAATGAGCTGAATTAGGTGTGGTTGTTTTCAAAGCAGATGAATACCACAAATATAGGGATGAATTTGAGTCAAATTATCGTCTCGTCCTTAGAACCTTTTTAAGGTTCTAAACGCCTATGGAGTTTCTCCTTTTTAAATTAGCTGTTTAAAAATTGATATGTAAATTGAGAGGGTGTTAGAAATTCGGAAATTTCACATTTTTTTTTCCATTTCTTAATTTTTTGAGGGTTTTAAATTCTTTAGCACTCAGAGCGACTTCGCTTCAGAGCGACTCCTTATTGAGTTAGAGGGTTCAAAAATATATATGGGAGTTTATTGGATTTTAGAGATGTGCCTTTTGGGAGTTTCGTCTACTTCTTCCCATCCCTAATGTTTTTACTGGTTTTGAGTTCTTGTGCATCTCAAGAGCTCCTCCTTATAGCGTTAGAGGGTTAAAAACGTGTATGTAAATTGAATCGGTGTCAGAAAAGGCGCTTTTGAGAGTTTAGCGTTAAGAGCACCTTCTTAGTGAGTTAGAAGATTGGCAATTTTAAAGTAAATTGAGTTGGTGTTTGAGAAGTGCTTTTTGAGGATCTAAATTCTCTTCCATATTCTTTCTCCGCCATTTTATTCTTGTATTATTTAAGGATAAATGAAACTTTTAAATTACTATAAAACTGTTTTCCTTACTCAAATGAGAGACAAATACGAACTAGAGACGGAGCTCTTCTACTCACGTGAGTAAAAGACGTTTCATTTTAATTTATTTTTCTTTACATTTTAAAACCATAAAAAATTCATTAGCAATAATTGTTTACTATTGATAATCAGTAACAATAAATATTAGCTAAAAAAAATAAAGGAATCGTTTATTTTGAGATATCAGTTTAATGAAAGCATTCTACAAAATTATTCATTTATTTTGAATGTGACAAGAGTTCTGGATATAACAAGAAACATATATGCAATATTGTGTGTTTTATTGAATAAAAGCGAAAAATGTAACTAAATGGTTTTGCCCTTGTACCCTTAAAATATTTAAAAAAATAATCCATCCAGCATTTAATTATGATATTACAGAGGGAGAGATAAATATGCCTAATATTACTTTCTTGCAGTATATGATAATCATAACCCCAGCATACCATATAATTAACAGTATCCAATAGCTGTAATGTTTTTAAATTTCTCCAAGTAATCATAAATTATTAATTATTTAGACGATAAAGATCAAAAGAGATACAATAAAAAAATACAAAATGATTCAGATCAATTAATCATATCTCTTTAATATAAACCAATTATTTCTTTAGTCTAATCACCCATAATTCATAAATAACAAATGTGATATCGCTTATAATAATAAAAATTCAATCGTTAATACTGATAAGATTAGCTTTGACTCTCAATCGAAGCTATGAAGGACATGGTTTGGGCAAGATATTTCAGAACTTTATGAAGGATTTCAGAATTCCAAACACACTACTTACTTGGTCCAACCTAAAATGAGCAATCAAATTGAGTAATTATGCAGCATATAGTTTATATATATAATATTATA
>NW_027106126.1:1625291-1642073 GCF_000696795.3 Halyomorpha halys | reverse complement strand
TATATAATTTTTTCCACTAAATACAAATTTAATACTAGATATTTTAAACTTTAAAGATTATACTCAGCTAAACTGACAAGTTTCATAAGCATAAATTAATCTGATAAATTAAATAAGGTTGGTTAATTGACTGCTTCAACGACGCGCTTCAGGAGCTATCAATTTACTCTTTGCACGTACCAGAATTAATTAGCATTTAGTTAACCTCTATATATAAAATAATTTAACAATGATTAAATTTCGTATAGAATGATCATGGCTTAAGATAAGTTTTTGACGAGTATGAGTTTTTGTTCATAGAGACTTTCTGCCACGATTTAATTGAGGAATAATTAAAAAGGAGGACTGACAATCGCTAAGCAGATTAGGAAGAGGGTCTCAGAATGCCTGGTTCAGAAGATTGTGGCTTCGATTCCCTCCAGGTCCAGTCCATATTTATTTCGAGGTAGCACTATGAAATGAATTTTGACATTATCTGTCTCAGAATATTCTATCAAAAGTCACTGTATCCGATTCTGGAAAGTTCTATCATTTCATTTTCTATTTTACAGGAGAAAATGGAAATTTTGGGATAAACCGAATAACTTTTGAATCGAATCTTTTAAAGTGGTCCAGTGGTTGCTTTACTACTTCAAAAAAATTATTATAGGTCCAATTTAGGTAATTCAAAAATTATTCCTACTCAGTTTTAGTACATACAGTGTCCAAATGTCGGTCATTTTTGTAATCAAGGTTAGAGTTCGTACACAAGGATTGTCCTAATCCTCTCAAATAATGTATTGTGCTAAATTCCATTCAGGCCAAAAAAGAGACCTATTTTTAGTTTATCTACTATGTTACCGTTTATGTTGCCAAAAACAACGTATAAAAATAAACAAAACTCAATTTTCGCAGGTAATTTCATAAAAAGGGCATATTTATACACTCACTATATACAATACATCTGTCATGAATAATTTACTATTATAAGATTAAGTATAAAAAACAATTGTATATTTTCAATTTTAGTATTACATAGCTCCAAAATCTTTGTAAGAGAACTCGTTAAAAATTTGGAAAATAATCAGGTATAAGGTCTCTTTTATACTTAGGTCTCTTCACATAGCCCATAAAACCAAAAGGATAAAAGTCAATTATTGCATTCCTTTTTTCGAGTCCTTTAATGAAAAGTATTTATAGTTACAAGTTAAAACTGATTAGTCTCCAAACCATAGTAAAGGGAATGAAAATGGTGAATGTTGCAAAACGTTATAAAAATAAATGAATTCTTCATTCGGACCTCCATATTATTTAAACTACCTGCACCACTAAAAACCTAACAGAACATCATTCAAGAGTAAATTTGCTAAAATAAGAGTTACAGCCCTAAAAGAGCTATTTACGTTCAATAGTTCTCGAGATATACTTTTTTAAAAAGCAACTTTTCATAAAAGAATATATTATTACTAATTAGTGAATCTATTTTGAAAAATCTTTTTCTAAGGAATCAATAAACGTACAGACTTCAATCAGAACTAAAATAAAAGCTATTTTAATTTACTATAAATTAGAATATGTCGTATACTTTCGTAGAAGTAGCTTTCATAATTTTTGCCAAAATTAATTCGCAAGATGTTGATTTCTATTTGTTTAGACGAAATGTTTGGTTTATGACAAACTTTATCTCAGGAACCACTTTCAGATATCTGCACTCAAATTAAAGCTCGTTTAATGTGCTATAAAGTAGGTTTTTCGAAATAGTTTTTATGTTATTTTCAAATGAATATGCTCGAAATTACGTCTGAAAAACTAGGAATTTTTTTTTAGCAAATATCATGAGAACTTATACTTTTGATAGAATGTTCATCACTTGTATGCCTATCACGTGTGTAAAATAGGCGCGTACAATACGAGTTCAACATAGATGAAATTGCGGGGTAGATCTACTTATTTATATCCATTCAGGATCCATACATACATTGCAATTTATACATACACATGAAGAAAAAATAGTTTCCATTAAATAAAATTGTTCCGTAGTTTCATAAATTTTTGCAGTGTCTCTTCATTAACTTACTTCATCTAGTTGTGATTACGATGAACAAGAAAAAAACATAGAAAATACAACTTTAAAACAAAACTAGGGTCCATCTATAATTATTAGGTAGAATTTTAAGGCAATCATTTAAAGTACCAATATGTATTTAAATTTAAATAAAATTCATTTAATTATAATTATTTCATCTATTACAAAATACACAGTACTTATAGCTAGATTTATTCAATACCTAACGTTTCGCATGTTAAAATGTAAAATATCACATTTTAAACAAATTCAGAGAGTATAACTCTATAACATATAAAAAAATATTTTAAACAAGATTTTTTTTCATGAATTATGATATATACAATTTTAGTGTAATTTTTTTAATTTTCACTCGTATCATAAAATATACTACTAGTGAATGTGTGCAGAATAGATGAAGCACTAATATTAATTTCATTTTATGTACAAATAATTTCAACAAAAGGTGTAAAAGGTGATTTTGAAATTTAGGAATGATCTTGAAAATTGGGTCATTCAAAAAAAGAAATTAAAGAAAAACTATTTGTTGATATACTTAAATGTTAACAATATCTTTAAGTTGGATCAATTTCCACTCATACATTTATGAGACATAAATAATCATGTAAAATTCAACAGATAAGATACAAACAAGAGATACCCTCAACAAAAAAGAGTTCATGTCAAATATTGTCATTGAATAAACTGATATTTTTTATGTAAAAATACCATTCTTGATCACCTTCGCAAATCAAAAATAAATCACTGTTTAATGAATTAACAGCCTCAAAAGGTGCAAACATAAATCTAGACATGATAACAAGAAAATAAGTGGTTGTATTATAAATAACCCGACAAAAAGAAAAGGAGACCTGCAACAATACGTTTCACGGATGGTTTGGCAGAATAAAAGTTGCATACAAATTACACGACTGAAGTGACTATCTAGAGAATTCATCATGTACTTGTAAACACTTTCTTCCGCCTATTAAAAGAAATTAAATTTAACACAAAAATTATAGAAATAAAACTATAGAGAAACCAGTGGCCATAAACTGAGTATTTACTGATACGTATCAAATTATTATTTTTGAGCTTTAAATATACAGGTTAAAGCTACAAAACTAGCTTAGACGCCACAGTGTACAAAATAATGTTCTAATATCTTATGATATGCGCAGTAGGTGTAAATTATGATATTTGAAGCTTGAAGTTGTTAATATGATACATTGATAAGGAAAACGTACACGGTATCGTTACCTGACTGATATAATGCGTAATTACCGATTATCCGAAATGAAGATTACCTTAGAAAATACAGTATCCGATAAATAAAAATACCGATGAGTGCTAACAATTATTATTAAATAATTTGAAAGGAATAACAATAATCTGAGTCAGTTCGTCATTACTGGTCCGTGCTCAGCCCCGACCTTCCGAACTCAGCTTTTCTGTTCCAGTTCCAAGAGTGAACCAAGACGTTCTCTCTAACTGAACCTCGTTATACCTCTGGAGATTCGTACTCAAGGGTATTAAAAAATTCAAGCGAATTTCTCTCGAAAATCAAGAAACGTATATGTTGGTCCAGACCAGTTGCTAGTATCACATTGCCCGTGATGTTTTTCGGTTTGGGCCTATACCACAGAACATTAATTGAAGTATTGTTAACAATGTTCTGTGGCAGTTATGGCTGATTTTTCCCGTCTTTTGTTTAAACTTAGCTCTTCCATTGCCGTAACTTTTCTAAGGATGGCAAAATTCACAAAGAATCATCTTCACAAAAACAGTGAAGTTGAAAACTTACTTATATATATATATCCTTTAGTTAATTAAACAAAGAAAAATTCCCGTATTGTTAAATGAAAAATTTTATGGAGAGTAGAAGGGAGCATTTGTTTTCTGCACATGCACATACAGTACGTTGCAGGCGTTTTCAACTTCACTGTTTATGTGAATTTTGCCATCCTTACAAAAGATACGGCAATAGGAGAGCTAAGTTTAAACAAAGGACGGGAAAAATCAGCCATAACTGCCATGTGTGTATATATAGATATATTCTAACAAGATATAATAAAGTTAAACATGTTCAGGTATGCATTAGTATTACTGTTTTATTACTTAAATTTTATATCAGTTGGACGATTTCAAGCCTTACTTTCACGTATTGACAACTGCTCATTTTATTTATTTATTTTAAATTCTTGATTATCAAAGCCATTAATCCAGGTATTATTAAGACGCTAATAATAATTAATAACTAATCAAAAGCAATAGATAAATTATTGATATCATTTATAATTTATGAATAATTAAAACAAATTAGTGAATGAAGGCATTATTATTATGTATTTATGCCAGTGGGAAAAACCTACACTACATTTTTCTACACAACCTCTTAATTCCCTAGTCACCAATTTAATAGTAATCATTGGAAATCTTTTTATTTTATTACCCGACAACGGTAAAGTTAAAAAGGAGAGTAATGTGTGGGGCTGTTCATTTTATGGGCGCCATTTAGTACGCAATACTTAACTGATTTTTAAATTCGAAGGCTTGAGATACTAAGTAATATCCCGTAATTAATTTGAAACAATTTGAAATCATGTTGAAAAAACATTTTATTATATTTCATAAACTCCATGATTCACGCAGATGCAAGTGGCCGTTGTAAGAATCAACTGTACTGGTATCAATTGACGTTTTTAGTTGAGGGCCTCGTACACATTCATACCGAATTTCGTTGGTATATTGATTTTTTAGGGGTATATTGTAGCAATAATACTGATTTGTGTGATATATTTGTATGTACAACGCTGTTGTACCATGACCTTTATGCTGATATAATGTAGACAGTTGGTTTCATTAACTTGTGATGATTTGTAACAATCTTGAGGTTTTACGGTCAATTTTAGCTAAGCCTTTGATACAAATTAATCATTATATGTTTAAGGAACCTATTAACCACTACACTGTATTGTTATTAACATATTGCATATATCTACCATTTGGATTTTGAATATTGAAGTTGCATAACATTTAATTTACTATTACAAGAAACTCTCTCCTAATATTGGTGGTAAGGGTAAAAAAGGATCTTGTATTAAAAATTAAATGCATATAGTTAAATGTCCAACTAATACTTTAAAAGATACTGTAGAAAGTTTTTCCCATTAACACGTATTATTAACAGTTGTTTGGTAAAAACCAACTGAACAGGAAGTTATAATAATGTTCTAGGCATTTTCTATAGTTTTATTTTATATGTTATAGCTTCAAGTATATAACATCAAGTCTTACTTGCTCAAAAATCCAGTTATCTTAAAAGATTTACTCGATTTTTGTCAGAGATTAGACATTACTGGATCAGAAAATCATTTAGATAACAAATAAATAAATTAAACGAAAAGAAAAGTAGTGAAGAAGATTGTCAGGGTTGCAGTCAAAAGAGAAAAAAAAATAGTTAAGAACTATTTATTTTCCAACGTTTCGCCCCACTTTGTCGAGCTTCATCAGGACTTTTGAACCGACTATAAGTCGGTAAGTTACAAGTTTAACATTCCATCGAACCGTACGATGAATAATGATGCGCATTCTTCATAATTTCAAACAAAACAATACATAAATAGCCCAGTAATATGAAAACAAACCACACCTAACTACATACCTCTACAGTTACGAACTGATAGGTGTAAGCGTAGGCAAATGGGAGAATCGTGACAAGTTACTTTGACACCCCCAAAGTATGGATACTATTTTCAAAACGATATTTTAAGTAAAGCATCCATACTCAGTTCATATTCATCTAAATTCCAATGAAAGGCAATCGGTGAAAATATAAAATGCAAATACATGTAAAACTACAAACGATATAATAAAACTAATTTAATTAAAAAATAAACCCAAAAACCGGAATCTATCTTCTACGCATATTTTTGAAAGCGAAGGAATGTTATTGCATATCCTCCTTAGCATAATCGTATTAGTGGATGTTTAGTGATGTTCTTCATACAAAATAATGTATAAATACATTAAATACAACTTTATATAGTAATCGGGTGCCTTCTAGTAAATGCAAATGGTCTTTGGAAGTATATTCAGTCCATTTAAATGTGAGTGTCCCTATACAGAAAGCTTTTCCATCTATATGTGTAAACATAAAGAATGTGTAATTTTTTTTGGCCAAGACTCCTATGCTGCCTACCCATGGTTGGGGGTCAAGTTATTCATTTTGTGAGGCCACCACTCAATGAAAAAAGTCAACGCCCAAGGCCGGATTCGAACCGGCACCGACAGCAATCTCAAATTAGTACGACAATCATCTGAGCTAAGGGCGGCCCAAGAAATTGTAATAATGTGTTTTCAAAATAGTGTCTTGTAGTTCATTCGGATGTGGGAGACACCCCACTACTATATCAAGTTTTATTTTATTTTTATGTTTACACATCATCACTAAAGGTCCACTAATATGTTTAAAGAGATACGCAATGACATCGCATTGGTTAGATGAAATAGTAGTCGAAGATGGAAGTATTTCAGTAGTCGTGTTTATTTTTTAAATTAAATTATTTTTTATTCTTCGTGGCAGAGTGTACGAACTAGTTTTAATTTCTACTTGATCTTTCATGGATCAACATAAGTTAAGTTAGGAAAAACAGAGAAATCCTTTTTTTCAGAAAATAATTTAATAAATACTATTTCAGTTAAGAGATAGTAATCCAACAAACAAACAAAAAATTGATAACATTAATATTAATTATCAATGCTAGATACACAAATGAATAAGAGGAAAAGTCGCCATTCCTCGGACGGCAATGAGGAAGAACTGCGCAGTGAGAGGCATACCCTCAGCCGCACTGGCCGCAGGGCACGTGGGAGCGCAACATCATCCATTTAATTCTGACATCTACACTTCATCACCCTTGAATCTTTCACAAGCATTTATTCATCCCAAAAAGATTTTTACTTTATGGAGCCATGAAATTAAAACCGGAGTTTATTGCCCAAAGTTCATTAATCATCAGAGTGCGGTAAGCATTTATCATCAGGGTAACAACATCCACCGACAAGTGGGGACATCTATAGCATCAATCCATAAGGTGCTTATAATTTATATACTGCCCGAAAATAAATATAATGTCATAGTTTACTTGAATCCTATAATATTCAAATAATCTATTTTTTAAATATCTAAAATTAACTACAAAACGGGATATTCCAGAAGATATAAATAATCTGTGCAATTACAAATAATTTTGTAAACTTAAAGCGTATCAATTTTCTCAATTCTTAAAATTTAATTCTTTAAAATTAATTGCAATACGCTGGAGAATTTACAAATATACTGATATAAAAAAAAATATATATATTAAAAAATAAAACATTTTAACAACATATTTAGGTAAACGTAACTCCATCATATATAATTACAAGAATAGCAAAGGAATATGAACAAATAAAAACTCGGTAAATTATTAATAGTTTATGTTCAAAGATTTGAAAGAAAAGAAGAAAATTCCTATTGAAAGAAACCACAATACCACTACATACCAACAATTGAGTGTCGCAAAATAATATATATAAATATTTATGATTAATATATATACATATACTGAATAATATAAATAGATTAATTAGTGATTATAAAAACTCATAATAGCTCTTTTATCTAGTAAACAAAAATATTATTTAAAATGAGTAAGGAATACCTAAATAGAAAACAAATCACAAACAGCAACCAGACATTTCAAGTCAATTTGCATCATTCATTGTTTTTGTCCAAGTTCCAAAAATCAAGGACGAAGCGTTCAGACACGCTTAGATAAAATGCCGGTTCGCAGCCACTAAGGAAACCTGATAACTCCGGACTGGTAAGTCGTTTTGTCATTCAAATTCAATCCCAAGGGATAATAAATTTAAGCTTTTCAGAATCAGCCACAAGCAAGCTGATTTATAATATTGGAGATTATTTTCAATCGAAAACATTTAAAAGTTATAAAACTTCGAAATAAAGATATTTAAATTTAAATAGATTTTTTTTTTATTGTGAGAACAGTAATTAATGCTATTATTTGGACTTAGTTCGCTGCAATATTATAACTGAAAAATAATGAATTTTTGAGATGATAGTAATAATGTATACTTTTAACTGTAGTAAACATATTATTTAATTATATACTAATGTACATTATACAATAATAATTAATGTATAACGAATACATCACTTAAAATATTCAAATCTCAAAATCATTAATTTTCACCTTAGAAATGCTGATATGATTTTCTATACTAATGTTCACTACATTAACATTAAAACTTAAAGATTACATACTTGTTTCTGATGAAAATTAAAATTTCATAAATGTTTTGTTATGATTTCTTTATTTTTAAATTTGTTGCTCATGAGTATGTTATTGATAAAAAATCGAGAAATAAATTAATACCAGACTTAAAAGGGAATTGTTGCATTATATTCTACCGGGCACATAAATTCCTCAAAGCAGGTTCAAATGGTATTCTAGTTCCAATTGATAGGACTAACTAATTATATCTAATGTGCTAACTTGAGATATACTATTACTATCACTAGGGTGAAAATTTGTTACCATTTTACAAATTGTGGCCACTTAAAAAATATAGAATTTGAAGTGATAAATAATTTAATAGTATTATTCATTTTATATATCATCAAATATTTGTTGAGGATACCAACAAAAGACGTAGAATATCATAGACAAGTAAATACCAAACTCGAATATTGAATGGGTAATAATTAAATGAATAACATTGTTTTTTGTAATTTTTAATATATTTCTTTTTTTATTTTGACAATGATTCGTTGATACCAATCGTTGCTACTGACCATGGCTACAAAAAGTCAGGTACGGAACGGGTGATGACCAACGAAAAATTATTATTAAATAGTTGTTTTTCTATTGAGTCTTCAACAAAATAAATATGATTCGTGAGACAAAACGTTGCCAATCCTTAGTGACAGCATAGGACCGTGTGACACCAATCAACATCGAATCCTACCGACAGTTACTCACCACTGAAGAGGCAGGTGATGAGATCGTGCACTGGAGGCATCTCCTGGCAGAGCTTGCAGCCGCTGACTGGCCCGCCGAGGTAAAGTGGCAGCGTCATAGCACAAAGCACAAACTGCACAGGACCTTCTCAACACATGGCAACCGCGGAACTGACGAGAACGTCTCCCCCCACCATAACTTGCCCCCTCCAGCGCTAATGTGTCGCTACTGTCCGGCCGCCACTTGTGGATCTGGTTCCGTAGATCGGTAGGATCCATTATACCGCAGTTCAACAAACAATAAAATATTAACATGACCCATTTTAAAACCGTTGATGTTGCAAAAATGTTTTTTATGATAAATATGTGGTCTTATGAGCCTCAATACTAGGGCAAACGAACTTCTACTTCCGCTTTTTTATGCTTTTTATGAATCAATCCTTATTATATGTAAAAATAAATTAATAATTGTTATCGACTTTTTTAATTAGTTACCTATAAAAATAAACTTAGTTGAAAATAAAGGATCATTTGTGGAAGTTGTGTTGTCATTAAAATTGACCACTCTCAAATAAATAATTAAAAAATATATTAAATTAGAAAAATAATACTTATTCAATGTTTAACAAAAACCACAATAATTGTGAAAAGATAAAAGCAAATATATATAAAAACCTATACGTTTATAAAACCCCGTGTGTTAAGAATAAGGAAATGAAATGAAAGAAAATGCACAGATGAGATTCATTAAAAACTAAATAATACCTAGATTAATATTGTATTACAGAACTGTACATATCCTGCCAAAGATTCCATACTTTTTCTTTTAATGTATTCCGTCCTGCTCTTTTCTGACATACAGGGGGTAAAATATTATCAATAAGGTACCACCCTCTTTTAATCATGGTAAGGGGTCAAATTTTCATTTGGTGAGACCATAGAAATAAAAGTTCAACTCCAGGACGAATTCGAACCGGCACCTATATACACTGCAATTCAGAGATGTAAAGACCTAGGCATCAGCTCCCTAAGCTACATGCAGCCAAAGATTCCATACCAATCTTGTTCGTTACCAATCTAAGAAGAAAAAAAAAGCACGATTTTTTTACAAAAATATTTAGCTACATCTTTCGTTTAAGAAACTATCCAAAATCCTGAAAATGAGCATTTTTATACCAATCCCTTTATAAGAATCCAGTAAAGTCGATAATTACAGACCAATTATTTTATAAATAGATTTTAGAAGAACTAAGAAAACTATTACACTTTAACAATGAAATGATATGTGATGAAATTAACGCTTCATTCAACAACAGTCCTTGAAAAAGTTCAAGTAGAACTAGTGGAAAATAAAAAATTGAAGGTCTTTCAAATCATGGGAACTAGACTCTATAAAAATAATGTATGGACTAGAGAAATTCGACTTTTCATGTATCATAGTCAAAGAAACACGTAAATAAGGTTAAAGTAAAATATTTCATTGGCATAATCATTGAATTCAGCTTTGACGACACACCAGAACTCCTTAAAATACGTACTTAGTATAACTCTTCTGATTACTCTAGCTCTTAATCATATTTTTTTTAATTTTATCTTTTAGAACATTGCCTCCGACTTTATCGAAAGTTTACTTTTTTATGTAGAACGGCTGTTTCTAACAATTAACCAATGATTATTTATTTAATCTGACTTATATAATTAATTTTCTCTCTCTCTTCTTTGTATTTCATTTGTTTTTTTATCCTTACTTTCTTTGTACATAAATAATTATTATTCATAGCTATCTGTTTCTTGTTGTATTATTTTCATTAAGATACATAAATTTATTAAATATAAAATAAATACCACTATTTTTATTATTTCTATTAGCTTCATCTTACGAATGCTATAGCCTTAAGAAAAGTCTAATTAATCTGATCGAAATGTTAATTAGAAAGCGGTTTATCTCTTTTGTTACTTTTCTTTAATTGATTTAACATCTGACTAATCCTTGAACTAACCGCTATTTCAGATTCAAATAAATACTTAATCCTTCAATCCACAATTATTTTTTGAACAGTTTAGACCAAACAAAATATACAAGTCTTGCCCTAACTCATCGAACTTGTAAAGAATCTATGGACCAAACATATGTTACTGAAAAAGAAAAAAAATGTTTGAATTTTATCTAAATTCAAAACTGTTGTAATTTTGTTTTGGTAAAAATAAAATACAACTTATAAAGTAATGCCCTAAAGCAGTATTTATTGTGCAGATCATATCTATGAAATAAAAACTTTATTAGAAGATCATTTGAACATTTAATAAACTCACGAACAAGCTCTGGAGTTATCTTTATTTCAAAAGGCAATTTACAATAGGCTATGGGCGCTGACACTTAAACAGATGAATAAACAGAACAACAAAAACATACTACGAAAAGACTCATAATACATAATAACAAGTTACTGGAATGCCTTTAAATAAATCTCAAGACTTGTTTTTCAAAGCCATTTTGGCCAGAGGAAAACAAGATTGGAAAGGAATTGGATGAGACGCCTACACCAAAATCAAGCCAGGAGGAGTCCTGGATGGTTAATGATCCTCTTCGTGCCTGGCATGCCGATCTTTTCTGAATGTGGATAGGAATGCACTTGTTGACTGGATGTCAGGTAGAGGTGTGAATTTAGAAATTAGGAAGTAATCAAGACAGGGTAATAAAAATACAAAACAGAATTGCAATATTAAAAAAAAAATATTACTATATAAATTACAAAAGAAAACAAAATTAGACATATGAGATAAAAGCTTTTTGTTAAGAAAATTAGTAAGCAGTTATAAATTAGACAATTAAATTTTGAATGCCACTAAAATTATGCTTATTTTATTAAACTTTCGGTTTTCATTATCACTTCATTTTAAAAATTTGTTTATCCTTTCATAACATACTCTTATTATTAAATTTATTTATTTCTCTCTTTTTTTTCTTAATATGACTGCGAACATTTGCATAGAAATTAAGTATTTTTATAGTAAGAAGCGGCAATTGAAATGAAAAACAAAGGAAAAATTGTAATTAGTTAGTATAATAAAATAAAACTACAGTGATACAAAAATAAACTACTGCTACTACAAAAAAGGAGATACCTGAGGTAAAAGCTTATGGCCACGAAAGTTAGCACTTAGTTATTAATTAGAAGAAAAATAAAGCGTCAACAACTTTATTTTGAGTTTCATTAAGTTTCGTTTTGTTTTATTAAATTGTTTGTTTTTCTTTTCCTCTCTGTTTATAACTCTTTTTTCAAAAATTAATTTATCCTTTGATTAAATATTCCCTTAATTAAATTACCTTTATTTATTTGTTTGTTTTAAATGATTTTGTTTATTATGATAGTAAATATTTTTATGAACATTAGCTATTTTTAACTCAAAAGTGGAAATTCTCATAGGACTAAAATCATGAAGACTTAAAATAGGATAAATTAAATTCAAAACTTTCAAATTAAAGTTTAAAATTAGAAATATATGAAATTTTATACATTTTCTGATGCAGCACGAAATCAATGAGATGCCTAAGATTAAATTCCACTGTTAGGTCTATGGAAAGAAAATATAGTGAATGCGAATATTGACCTCAGTTTTGCTTTTGGAAGTAACTCAGTTCTGAGGGGAGGATCCACACCAAACATTACCTATTACGAAGGTGGGTAATCATAGCAGAAATAATATTGCGTTTCTAGTTATATAGAGTAATATAGATTATATTATATGTAGTAATATAGAGTTTTATAATGTATATACAATTTTTATAATGTAAAACACTTTTCTTTAATATTTTTCATCCCATACAAAATTTATGGCGGATGCAAGAAGTGCGCCTTCCACTTAGGGCCAGACGTTACTTCAGTTTTGACAGGCTGGTTGGGTATTATTAGTGGATTGTATTGAAAATGAATTGTAAAGAAAATAATAGATTAATTCACAGAAAAAGAATCTATTTAGTAATTTACAGATGGTTGAAGAGGTGGCAGAAACAATCATTTATGGTTAAACTGGGTTAGTGAATTTTGATTAGGGGTTTGTGGAAATTTCAGCTAAGAATGTTAATGATGATCATGAACAGATCGTTTTAAATATTGGATGAAAGAAAAAAGGATTAATACAAAAAAAAAACTAAAGTGCAGTTCATTTAGCTTTCTGTAAAGTAAAAGTCTCGAATTAAAAAATATAATAAAATTAAATTTAAAAAGTAATTAAATACATGATGAATGAGTCTGAAGATGGCTCACCTGCCAGAAGGTTTAATGTGAAAAAATTGGATTCAATGAAAATTTTAAAATGTAACTTTCGATTAAATAGTACCAATATGAAAAGTTGGAAGGAAAAACTTATTAACTTAAAAAACCATTACAGAATCTTTTCGTACGTTATTAGCTAAAATTAAATAATAAAAATAACAAAATCTTTGACATAAAGTATATATATTTTGTTAAAAATTTAAACTCTTAACTTAAATAAATAGATCAATATAAATTAATTAACTTGTATTTTAAATTCACAGTTCATTTATTAGATTGTAAATTAAACTTTAATTCAAACCTAGTGAACTAAATTTAATTAAAAATTGATGGTTTTATTGTAAACAAATAAAAATTATAAACATTACTGAAAGTTTGTAAAAACAAACAAAAATGATATTGAAATATTTTACAATAATGCTAAAAAATATATATATTTTTTTAATAAATTATTTAATGTTGTTTACAACTGCATACACATATATACAAGAAGTAAATTTGCTGTAGGTGACATAGTGACATGATACAAACATGTGGAGAATCTATCCACTGATAGAATTTCAATAACATTTCTAGAGGAGAAGATCTCGAGGCCATCTTCTTTTCGGACGCCTAGGAGGATTATTAGGTAATGAAGGAGAAGCCAGGTTAGAAACAAGTGGATTTGGGTGGTTGAGAAGTTTATTATGGAAGGAACGGTATCTGGTTCTGGCCAAATCGGCAACATATGGAACATTGAGGTCCTGATGGATGACTTGATTTGTGACAAAGTAAGGAGCATTAAGGATTTTACTAAGAATTTTGGACTGTAAGGATTGGATTCTGGAGGAATTGGATGGTTCAGTGGAGCCCCAAAGCTGAACTCCGTATATCCATATGAAGCGGAATTTTAACACTTATTTTATATGAATTAAGTTCATAAATTAAAAAATGGATGAATAAAAAAAATTAATGTTTGTCGAAATTTGTACATGAGGACAGATCAATACTTTTGATAAAACTATTATTTTTATTTTTTCCTAATCCAATTCGTTAAACAAGATATAATTAAAGTTATAATAGACCACAAGTTAAGACTGAAGGAGAGTTGGACGACACCTGAAAACGTGAGCTACAAATTAATGTTGAACCTATCCTTTGTCCTTGACTGGACACCGAAGCCATCTTCCTCAACCACACCGATTCAAAAAAACTCAACTTCTGAGAGTTATTCATTAGCGAAACTAGTAAAAAATGCATCTTTAACAGCAGATCTGTAGCTCAGATAAAAAGTAGAATATAATAGCTTAATTAAGTATAGAACAATGGCACTTCTAAATTATAAAGTGGATACATATGCAACAATGTATTTTTAACTAATTAATATTAACAAGTTCATTACAATCTTGTGTATTGGCTAATCTATATTTTCCTCCAAAATCGTCGAAATCTTGACTATCCTAAATTTAAAAAATTGTGACATCAATTTTAAAAAGTTATTTCTCAACTTTCAATCGTATTCATTTGATGAAAATAAATATTTAAACCTAACAATAGCAAAGAGTTGAGGTCAGAAGCTAGAATTAAATAAAATCCAATGGTAAATAATAATTGAAATGTTGCCAAAAGTTTATTTTTTTACATGACTATATTTATTCTTATTTACCAAATAAATTTTAAATGAAATTGGGAATTAAATTAAGATAATATGTTTTTATTAGCTATAAAGGCTAATAAAGGTTAAAAAAAAAGAATAACATCTCATGATTATTTAAGACATTATTATCATCGAATAATTGTTGAAAAAAACAAAAAGTATGATCCTCATAAACGAAGTGTTTATACAATATTACGTTTAAAGTAGATAAAATGTAATGTTATGTGAACAAGAGATTTTCAGTAAAAAAACTATGGGGCTATTTAAAACACAACACATCTCAAGAATTTAAAATTTGATCTCCTTGAAATCACCAAAATTTTTTTATTATGTTAAGTAATCGTCTACCTTTATTTAGAAGTAACTTATACCCAAAGAACGAAACATTAACTAAAACAAAGTAGGTTACATTTGAAGTAAATTAATTTTTTAGACATCGTCAGATTCTCTACGGCTGATGTCATTGATTTTCGAAATAAGGTTTAGAAAATATGCATTTTTAAATTATTAAATTTGGTAGGTGATTCATTGTTTAAGGTAAAAAATTATATAAAAAAAAAATTTACAAAGAAAGTATTTAGTTAGCTCGTTTTACGAACGTGTGCCTCATTTTTTCTCAGTCTAAGTCCTGGATCAATTTTATTAATTACGAAGGGTATTTACTCTATTTCATTCTACTTCTAACATACGTTGATTTCTAAATAAAAGACAAACAAAAAAAAATTACAATAGCTAAAAAAAAATGTTATTATTTATTTTAAAAACCATATATAAAATATTTTATTTTGTTAATTCGTAACTGGCAAAACCCATTTAGAAAACAAAACCTAATAAAGCTTACAAATTATATATTTCATTGATAAATAAATTCAATCAGAAAAATTGTAAATAGGTTGTCTTCAAATTAGGATTTATATTTTCGTTACAAGTAATTTCAATCTTTCGGACTGTAAATTAAAATAAAATAATTAGCTTATATTACAGATATTTTCCGAGGATTTATTGTGAAAACTACTTTATTTATTGTTTTTCTGATATTTGCTAGTTTTTTTTTAATCCCATTATATATGAAACAACTCTTAAAATAGCTAGATTTAATAAAGTTTTGTTAAAAAGAGGTGGTAATATTTAATAGACATTTTTGATAGCTAGTTAAGGCTGCACAATGGCAGAGCAGAAATAAACCGGTCAGGAAAATAAATTCATTCAGTTATCCTGTTCCCACTTTACTGTGAAATTAAGAATATTTTTAAATTTGATTGTATAATGTTTTAATCGAAAATCACTATACGAAAACAGAGCTATAAGTAACAAAGAACTCATAATTCGAAATAAAAAAAAAGATTAAATTAATAAAATTTTAGTTAGATAAGTCAGGAATAATAAATATTATGAATAAAGAAAAAAAATTCCATCCATTGTCATTGAATAAATATTTTAGGCCCAAGTTTGTGCTACAGAAACAGATAAGCTATATTTCTTTATGGCTGAAATCTTCTCCAGCGCCTGGAAGAGGACTAGGAAAAGTCACTATCTTCTGAAGAGCCAATGACCGGAGGAGGATAAACCAAGGTGTCCTTGTAGAAAATCATTCTAATGGTCTATTTTTTTCAGAGTAATTGCGAACAGAACCTCTATCATGGAATTTTCGATAATAGCGTAACAAGAATTTTCCTTACACCATCAGAAATATTCAGGAAAGGTATCGTTATAAATTTTAAGAATTTTTCTACCCTGACAAATTAAAACTTTATTAATTAAAACAAAACCTTAAAAAACATATATTATAGTTCATAGTAAA
>NW_027106126.1:1619387-1625241 GCF_000696795.3 Halyomorpha halys | reverse complement strand
AATTATTATTTTACCCTTTGATTAAATATTCGCTTAATTAAATTACCTTTATTTTTTTGTTTGTTTTAAATGATTTTGTTATGTATGATTGTAAATATTTTTATGAACATTACCCATTTTTAACTCAAAAGCGGAAATTCACATAGAAATAAAATCAGGTGGATTTAAAATAGAATAAATTAAATTCAAAACTTGCAAATTAAAGTTTAAAATTAGAAATATAAGAAATTTTATTTATTTTCTGATACAGCACGAAATCAATACTACATTATATAGTGAGATGACTAAGATTAAGTTCCACTGTTAGGTCTATGGAAGAAAATATAGTTTTATATGAATGCGAATATTGACCTCTGTTGAGACATGTAGACACATTATTAGAGTGCTGCCAATAGGTAGTTTCTCTACATGCCTGTATCACATTATTATGATGTTACATCACATTTACTAAATGTATTTTTATATAAATACAGTAATGAATGTCAATAAAAAAATTAAAAGTTAACTTTATGAAAAATAATCATTACGTGGAGATGGTATTGGATAAAGAGTGTAATGAATGTTCAGCATAATTATCTATTTGTAAATTCGAAATAGCTGAAATTACAAATAGGGTTACAGAATTAATCTAAGATGAAATATTCCGATTATTATAAGTACTTTCCTTCATGTTTCAATTCATTACAACTCGTGGCAGTGGATTTTATAAAAAGGATTTTTTTCATAAAGCGCAGATAGAAGTGCTTATATGTGTTTTATACAAATACAACAGGACAACCTCAAAATAAATGAATTACTTTTACATGTTTTCTAAATTATAAAAATTTCAAAAGTACCATCTTAATTATGCAAGTTCATTATTATCAGATAGTGATGTATTTGTATTTCCTTCCGAAAGGAATGTCGACGCCATGTCGAATGGCGTATCAGCACCACGAGGGACAAAAATAAAATACCTCGAGTAGACGAAGCCAACTATTGATTTATCTAGGAACGAGTCCAGGATACTGGGCTAGCTAGATCCCAACACAAAGCCATGAAACTAGACGCGCCAAAGACCATAGTCAAGAGCAGGTATAATGAGGCAGAACTAATAATGTTCAGTAATGTAATGAATTTTATTACCAGTGAAAATAGTAAACAAATCTTAAACAACATGTCATTAAAACTATATACTGTATAAGAGATAGGTCACTCTTTAGAACATGTTTTTTTTTAATCAATTGATCGGTATCTAGCACTAAAACTTGAAGTTGTACTTTTTTACGAAATGTTTACACTAAACTACACTATTTTTTTTAAATAAAAAAAACATATAGTAGTACTTATCATTAACTTTTATAAAATCAGTGACATTTTTGTATGTTTTATTATAATTTATTTTTCCTTATTATACCGTTTCCACGCATATCATAAAAAGACTTTTTAAAAAATGACTTCTGGAACCGTCAGATCAGAAAAGTGTGCGATATGAATTCGTCTTAAAATCGTAAACGAAAGGGGCCGATTCCGTTGAAAATTCCAGAGTTCGGTGCACTGGAGAAGAACTAGTGAAGATTAGAAAATTAATTATCATTAATTTCCCTCAAAAGATAGGTCATGTGAAGCTCTTGTGACAGCGCTAATCAAATCTTGAGTCCAAATAATGTACAGATGAGGGAGATAAACATGTACTGTACATCAAAATTTGATTGCAATACACTAAAAACAAGCAGTTTACATGGTATTCCTGAGCTAGCAGAAATAACTATAAAAGTTTTAGAATATAATATAAGTGATAAATTTTGTCAAAAATAGAAATAAATCTTCATATTATTTTATATAATTTGTAAAAATAAGGTATCTTTCTTATGTGTAATATTAATTAATTAAAAACCAAGAAAAAATGACGAGTGTGGAAGTAGGAAAAAAGTGTGAAAATGACCGAGGGCAAAAAGCCTGAAACGATACAATAAGGTCCAAAACATATAGATGTATAAAATAACATTTATAAATAATTTGTATTTTTTAAATATTTATTTTATTTTTGTATCAATGGAAAAAAAACGAACGTTGAATTTTATTAATACTTTCGTGGATAATTATTAAATTTTCCAATGAATTATAATAAAGATTCTCAATGAATAAATATGAAGCATGGCCGAAACAATAATCTATAAAATAATAATATAAGATATATAATTTATAAATATAACAAAAACAGTGTTTATCAATCTATATAAAATGAAATAACATACAAATAAAAACTCGCTTAATATTACAAATACAACAAAGCTGTTTTTGGGATTGAAGTAAAAAAAAAAAAATACAAAGAACAAAATAGAAAATTCCATAACACATGGATTGAAATAAAAGGGATAACCAGACTAAACAAATTCTGTACTATTCAACAATAAAAGGAATAGAAAATGTAAAAATGTAATGTGCACCGCTCTCACTATATAAAACAATCTAATGATTAACATCTAACTAATTAGTCAAATCAATTATTTTAAACTAATATTGACATGTCGAAAGCTGACGTTCCAATGCAGCAAGCTTTTGAAATGTTTATCAACATTACTTCAGAGATAACGACATTTCAAAGAAACAGGCCTTGAAAAGGTTTAGATAAATTGCTATTGAGGAAGTAAGGAATATTTTTATTCCAAACAAATGAAAATGATCAAGTAGACTAAAAACGTATTCCTTTCGAAATAATTCTTTTATGGGACTAAACATCGGGAAAGTCAATTAGAACTAAACAGATCTTACTCATTCCTCTATGAAAATATTTATTGTTATTTTTATAGTGGAAGATTAGTTGATCGTATGTAATTAAACATAGGAAAACAAAATAGCAATAAAACTATTTATGAGTCACCAATGTAATAAGCATTCATCAGAGCTAAATGTATTGTAAGGTATATTATAATATATTGTAAGGTATGATCAGACTACAACTTTCTCTGTATATTCATATATTCTTACAATACTTTGCAATATTCGAATCTTGTTTCAATTAGCCCTGATGAAGCCCTTCAAATTAGGGTAATTAATAAATAATTGTTTTGTTGTTCTACATACCGAAAAAGTTATATATACATATCATTGAAAATGGACTATTGTTCGGAAGAACCGAGTCGTCTCCAATCAATGAAATAGGAAAAAGAAAAACGACCACTCTACAACAGGAACAAGAAGATTAAGTTGGTACGGCCACTTACAAAGAACACTCTACAGAGGTATAGACGTAAAAGGGAACGACCAAAGAAGAAAAGGTTGCAGAGCGTGCGGTAGAGAACAGCCTACAGACAGTTCCAGGAGGACCAGAAGGTCTGGTTGTCTTCTAGCAAAAGATTAGTCACCAACCAACTCTTCAGTAATGATATCAAATTAAACAAATATAATTACCCAATACAACTATTCCTGCTTGAAATTAAAACTAATAACCTAAATAATTAATATAAAATTAGTTACCAACCTAAACCATTTCTTTTCCTTTCCATGTAAAAAAAAATTAAGTTATTTAGTATTTATTCAGTATTAAATCATCGGATTCTTTCTTCTTCTTTTTTTTTTTTTTTTTAGACTTGATACCATTATATTTTCACCTTGCTAAATATATAAAACAAAAAAATATTACCTTGTGCTTAAGTTTAATATCTAATGTCTTGCATATAAATAATGTTTTGCTACCTCATCAGGTTTTTTGTTGCATCTACATCCGAAATCTATTACAGCATACCTCTACAAATTAACTGTAGCCGTGAGTAAACTCCTGTGGGTTCTGGAGCCCTCCTGGGGTTCACCCAGCCTCCTAAATTGGGTACCCTTAATTGGGTAAAAATTTAGCGGTCGAGCGTGATTCTGACAAATCAATTCCTTGCACAACCGATGGTCTAGTAACAGTACTCCCTTACAAAGTACTGAACCCCTGACCCTTCATGGCTTGTAGCGGTACAGATTTAATTTTTAAAATTAATTAAAAATCAATGAGAAAGTAGTCCCAATTTTTAATGTGTTTTAAATTTACTAAAATTTTAGAAAATATATCTCAAACGCAATTAGTCCAACATTGCCTAATTTGTTATTGTAGGTATTGTAATTGTATATATTGTAATTTAATCTAGCTCAGAAATTTTCGAATAATATTATTCGAAAAATTCATACTTTATGGTCGAATTGATTAAAAATTAACGAAAGTCTGAAGTCATTGAGGTTTTGTACGTTTTTCAGTTTCTACCCATTTTGACTATGAGAAGCGATATTTTTGAAAATATTAGATACTAGATAAGTTTCTCGAATGTAAAAAAGAATAAAAAACGGAGTTACCTCCTTTTGATGATAATTCCTCAACTTCTGCGTGTAATTAAACTATTCTGGAACTTGTTTCATTGAATGGTGATTTATTACTAAACTCTTTAAAAAATAAATTGAAAATGGGCCTGTCTGGTTATCGAATTCTATGTTTCAATTTAGGAAATTAAACTGAATCAATTAAGCTATAATACCTTAGTATTCTCACTTACCTCTGTTGAATAAAACGATAAGGAATTAGACATGTGACAACTTTAAACTCTCACACAACACTAGATACACCAGACAGAAACTACAATTTGTATTTACCTATTTCAATATTTATCTAGATCAATATCTACTGATCTAAACTTTCAATTTATAACAAAAAAACATTTTCTTATTCGGAGTCAACCATAGATATTATTAGTCGGGTTAAAATACTTTTTTTTTTTTTATTTCATGGTATCTACATCAGTTCATTTGTTGAGAACTTACAAATTAAAAAAAAAAACACAAGCATTGAAAGTATTATAATCTAAGGGTATAATAAAAATCGAAGCAGCCAGGGCGTCAACATATCACCAATACTAGATAGCTTATCTTATCCAAGTGCAGCAAGGATAGCAGGCTGGGAAAACCAGGATACCCGGGAATGTCGCTTTATCTGACACCAATACTGAGCCGGCGCACAAAGCCACTCGTTGTGGATGTCCTGGGAATGAGAGGCAATGGCGGGTCACACTGAATGGTCTACCATCATCTAATTTACACCGTAGTAAAAAAAATAAAAATAAAAATAAGTAAATTTACATTTCCAACGTGAATCCCATAAGTTCGTTGAATGCGCATATAGTAAGAAAGATTCACTCACTTTGGACAGAAATGTAAATTGGAATCTTCCCGCTCCTACTGTACTGTTATACTTTTATTTCTCATCTTCATCAATTAGAATTTTCAGGTTGTCAACGATTGTAATTTAGAGAGGTGTATCATGCAGTTTCATGAGTCTTCATTGTCATTGGCTCATGACAACGGTATGTATTTTTCTTCGAATTGAAATGTTCATCCTATTTTTTACAACACGTAGCCGCGATTTCTTTTTCGTGTTACAAGAAAATTTTCCGAATGGAAAATAAAATAGTTAACCTTGGACATTTGGATGGACTGTACTTTTGAAACCAAGACATGTTAATTCCTGATGAAATTTGATTCTTTAATACAACAAATAATTTTTGACTTCCGTATTGTTCGATCCACGGAGAATAATATTTATTATTTAAATATATTTATTTCTGGGACATATCATTAAATTCATTAAGTAAGGTGATAAGAATTTACTCTGATGATCTTTAAATATCCCAATTTATAAATAATATTACTTGATAACATTTATGTGCTTAAGATTTCCTTCAAGTGTTCAAGTTATTTTCTTAATTTTAGTCGTATTTTGAAAATAATTGTTACGCACTGCATCAAAAGTCACAGAAGGAGGAAGCAAAAGAAGGGAAGGAAGGTTGTTCCTTTTTCATAACCCTAAGAACACGGTTATGGGGCACATGATAATATAATATAA
>NW_027106126.1:1569769-1619337 GCF_000696795.3 Halyomorpha halys | reverse complement strand
GAGAGAGAGAGAGGCTATATTTGGGCAACTTAGATAGATAGGCTACACTTTGAATCAAATGAACTGAATTTGTCAGGTAGGACTGTTTTTAAGGCAAAACGGTACCATAAAAGTGACGGATGTTTTTAAGACCAAATTTCGATACAACAAAATGTTTCTGGCGATTTGCGCATCTTCACAGCTTTTCCAAGACTTAGACGATTGAATGTAAGTTGTATTGGAATAAAGTGCCTTTTAGGGTATCAATTCTTTCTCCCTCTTTAAATGGTTTTGAAAATTTAAAACAAACATTTAACTTTTCATCAGTTTTCTAAACATAAATAGAAACATTCTTGCAAGATATAAAAAAAAAAAAAGAAATAAAAAATAATATTGAAATATTAATTTAAAACTTAATAAGCAGAAAATATTTCATAGATAATGAAGTAGGTTACTAAAGAGTGATATAAGTGAGGCTGGGCCGGACAGCTAAATGATAATGCTCATTAATATCAGCCCCGGGACGATAAGGAAGGAATTACTCTTCTCCCATCTTCTGCGTATCTTCGGGATGTGCGCTTCACTGTAGTCCATATCCAGGTTTATTAACTGCCAACTGGAAAACGAGTGTCCTCAGCTGATATAATCTGAGTGAACAAGCTTATGTCACAAGTGATTCTGTCAAGAAAAATGAGATTTGATTGATATACCTGAATATCTAGAGTAAAAAATATAATAAATACCCACAATTACTTGAGACAAAAAAATTATACTAATATTCAAGAATAAATTGGCATATCTATTTACAGGATCAATCTTTATTTTGAAAAAGACTTGTCAATAAACACACAGTTAATGCCACCACTATACTTAAAAGTGTATATCATAATATTAGCATCAAAATCCTGTATTATTTCAGCTAAAAGTATGAATTAGTTCAGTTCCATGCTCAAAGAAACCAATAAATCTATAAACATTATCAATTATGTTTTGTGAAAAGCGTGCAGAGATGATACTTCTGCATTTCAAATATAATCTATATTTTTATTTCCATTTTTTATATGAATCACGTTTATTTCCCATTGTATAAGGCATTCTTAATTATCTAGGTAAAATAACTGAAATGATGAATGAAACGTGAACACAATCTGTTCATCCATCTCAGCAATAATTGTTATTCTATTAGAGCCTCTCGGTATGGACACTATTAGAACTAAGTTAAAATATGATATGTAACAATTTTCAGGACTTGGGTTAGTTATAATTACATTAAATGCATTTTAAAAAAGGTTCCATGACCGTTAGAAATCTCACTAGTAGTGAATGTAAACTCCTCACCAGTAGTGAATGTTAACTCCTTCTCACCAGTCAAAAATTTTAATTTTAATTTCTGTTAAAGTTCTTTCTCGTCAGTTAAAAGCCATTTCAAAACAATGAAAAAAATAAAGATAATAAAAAGTTCATTTTGTTTTTTTATTATTAAAGCCTAAATAATTTATTATTTATATTGCTATTTACGTATAAAAAAGTATAGAATTTATTCGAAATAAAAATCACATGACTTTGTAAAAAAAACATAAAAATTGAATCATAAAGGACATAATTATAATCAACGCATACAATAAACAGCAAAATTACCACAATACTAACATGAAAGGTTAGTTTTAAGAGTTAATTAATTTAAATCTAGGAAATCGATTATTGTTTTAGTGGAATTGAAAACATTTTCATTTTAATAGGCCTGAGATTATTGTTATATATCGATATGTTGAGCAGGGAGCCTTTAACAGTTTAACTATCGCATGGACACTAAATCTTTAAGGGTCTTCCTCAACTTGTCAAGCTATACTACTGAGTTTCATCTCCATCATGTCTAATTTTCCATGGCCACTGTAATTCCACCTATTTTCTTAATATTTATAACCATATTTTAGGTGCCAATAAAATTGTTAAATAGAAAAATAAAGAAAAAAAAAATCATAAATTATTTTTTACGGAAACTTTTACAATACTCTGATAAAATAATTTTCAAAAATTGGTTATTAGGGAAGAAAAAGTGAAAAAAAAGGAAGAAAATTTCCCGAAGTCCAAAGACCCGAAACTTGTATGACAACAAAAACTATATTATCGTCTTAAAGTTAACATGTACTAAACCATGACAAAGGCTAATGAGGCACAAAACTGGAGTTTTAATAAGACTTTAATAAACAACAGGTCAGAGGGAGGGAAGTGGGGGAGGATGGTGTAACCTGAATATTTAATACGCCGACTACAGGTCTGATTTCTTCAACCGATCCCGATTGTTTGTCATAATCTTCCATTATTTGTGCTTCGTGGACTAATCACGCTATTCCATGGCATCAGAATGAGACCTGAATATCTATTAACTTGCTCGAAAATTGTTACCCTATCATCAAAATGAGCTAAACAGGATATGAAAATCTATGAAATAATTTATTATAGTATTATAGACATATATATCAACGAATAAATCATTAATTGAATAAAAATAGAAGGCTCTAGATAAATTTATTATAATTTACTGTAAATTTATTCAAATAGCTGCTTCTTCGAAATTAATGAATCATTTTACAAAAAACCTAGCGGAACAAGCTTTATAATTTAGCAATTATGTCGGGCCTTTAACGAAATGTAAAAGTGAGTGATTTAACAACAATATATTTTTATATCGGACAAAAAGTAATTATAAAATGGTGAACAATTTGTACTGTAACAATAGGTTTTTTGATTATTGTATGGAACAATTTAGTGTTTTAAAATCTATTGTTACACTGCAAAAATAATTTCATCCCAAAATAGAAATATAATAAAACTTTCTTGGGAAAACAGTGAGTGAAAATACAAAATTTTCCAAAAAAAAACAAAAACTAATTTTGCAGAATATTATAAGAAGGAAGTCATTGATATTTAAACTAATATCCTTTTGCAATTTTCGTTTCATAATAATAATTTAAGAATATAATAATAATGTTTAGAGCTGAAAGTACATTGCACATAGTACATGTGAGTATTGAAGGTGTTAGCAGTCCGCAGCAAAGAAACGCAATTGAACATTCACGACAAAAGGTCAAGTGGTGTAGTTTTTTTTTTACAAACTTTTAACGTTATGAGAAAGTAACCATCCTTGAAACCTGTTATATAATATTAATTAACCATTTTATACTGTTCTAATATTCTTAGACCTTAACAATTGATAGTTTGCATCACATATAAAAATAACTAATTACCTTTATCTTTTATTTTAATGGTAACTGAATCAAAGAGTTAAATCATCTATTAATCAAGCAATTCAGACGAAAGAATTACAATTCATTTAGATTGTAAGAAGATAGTCTGGGTGGCGGTCAATAAAGGTATCAACATAGTAAAAAAACTATTTATTGTTTACCTTTTATTTATGGTTAACAATAGTTTTTTTCCTTTTATTTCGGTACCTTTATTGACCACCATCCAGACTATCTTCCTAAAATCTACTTCATACGGTCAACTATCTTCTTCTAGTTTAATTTCAGGAGTAATGTAATCGCTAATAAATAAATGTCCTAGTGGATAGTGTAAGTATTCGGTGAACATGGTTTAAGCAAGTAAAGAAGTGGTTTTTATTATTGTAGAATATGAACAGTAACTTATTCTAGTGATGCTTTAGGGGATTTTATATTCCCTTAGGGTAAAGAATTTAAATGATGATTGAAAATCCTCAATGCTCCTTATTTTGTTACTAATAAAACCATCCATAAAGACCTAAATGTTCCTTATGTAACCGATCTAGCCCGAACCCGATAATATTCCTTCCATAATAAACTCCCTAACCACCTAAACCCACTCGTTTCTAAACTTGCTTCCTCTTCCATTCCTGGCAATCCTCCGAGGCGCCTGAAAAGAAGATGGCCTCGTGACCTTATATTGTAAACTGTTTTTAGAGTTCTACTACTGGGTAGTTTCTCTACATCCTGTATCATATCATTATGTCATTATGATCAAATTTACTGATTGTATTTTTTTATACAGTTGTAAATATCAACAAATAAATAAAATAAAAAAAATGTTTTTAATCCCTTTTCTAGCCATTTCTGGCATACGAGTTGCAACAGCAGTTAGCTAATTCTTGCACATAATAATCAGGAATTGTTTTTATTTTATTTATATTTTATACTTACTCTTAATTTATAATTTAAAGGGGTGAAGGTAGGGTCCATTTAATTTACTGGAACATTTAGATTACATTTAAATTAAATTTTAACATCTAAATTATGGCGCAGCCCGGTGTTCGGATGAGTTGTATTGTCGCAAAAATAATCACACCTGGTCCATCCGCATCTGTCCTCTAGGTCCAGCCCTCCTGGTCTCATTTTGCGTCTGCATCTTCTTTTGCCGATGGCTCACCGATGCCAGCTGGTCGAGCTAAGCGCTAACATTAAGTACTTCAGGCTCACCATCTTCTTCCACTTTTGACATGAACCCCTGGGAGGGATCTTAAGACGAATTTTCAAGCAGGATGGAAGGCCGGATTTCGCTGAAGTCCGATACACAATTCATGTGACAATTTTTTGGGGAAAACTCTTCTTGGAATTCATTCCAATCAATTCCCGAGTTGAATAAGCAAGGAATTGATCCCTCTTAAGTTCTTAGTATAGAAAACAGTCATTGGCTATCGATGTGTATTTCGCTGCACGTTGTATGTGGCTAACTTTTGGTTAGCAGTGTCACCTCCAGTTTTGTGAGCATTATAATACGTTATGACCTCAGGGTTTTTTCTTTTCCTGAAGAAACCAGGAGTTCACAATTATTCTTGCATGTGACGTAGGTTGCCAACACTTTTTCGTCGTTGAAACCAAAAAGGCTGGAATATTGTAGTCTCCCTATAGAATATCCCTATCAAAGAAATACTGAAATAACGATTGAAGAATTCATTAAAAAATCTTGGAAAGAGGGGCGAAGAACCTGAACGACACACCAGAAAGGCGCGGTGAGCCAGATAGGCAGGCACACGATCCCCATTGATAAATGGTAATGGTACCTGACGAAGATATAACACAAATATCGAAAAACAGCGAAGTGCTTGAATTTACTATCTAAAGCGAAAAATATTGACCTTAGGTTTGTAACGTAATAGGGCGCGGTGAGCCTGTCAGATCAAAACACGTGTGACGCTCTTTCTTGACGGCAGGAGATGAACTGACTGGGCGGGTTGGAACCACGCCACTAAGTTAGGAAACTACTGGGAGGTAGGGGTCACACTTAGCGCCTTTTTGGAAGACAGCAAAAAAACCGAATCCTGTGCCTGTCCGATCAGCCGCGTCCGATGCAGGGTTAAATAATCATCTATAATTATCTATATACTCTTGACCTGAATATACCAAGGGACAGTTCATTAAACCCTAATTTCAAGCCCCAACAAAGCCAAATTATTTTACCATTCCATGATTTAAACCTCTTTAATTACTGGAAGCAAAATTTACAGAACAATTACCAAGATTTCGAATATGATGATGGAAAAAACTCCTTAGTCCTTAATTTAGAAACGATCTATTAATAATCTCACCAATTTTAACAAATTACTTTATAAGGAGTCTGTCAGAAAAACATATTTAGATAATATGCTGATACTTCCACTGCACATTCAGAAGCTTACCATTCGGACAAAGATGAAGTATACATCGGAAGGAAATGAAAAAGTGAACTGGAAAGCGGCCAAGGTAGTAAAAGACCAAAAAATAAACCAACCGGCGTCTAAGACCATCACGCAATTCATAAAAATGATCGTAACAAGAAGGTGCTTAGTAACTCTTTGAAAAAGATAATAAAATCTTAACAAATCCAAATTACTTTTTTTGAACAACTGACAGCTCTTGTTCAAACATGACCAGTTATTTTAGACAAATTTAGCTTTTAAGAGAGGGCATACTGTCTAGAATCAGAGCCATCCGTAGCTCAGATGGTTAGGCGGAGGTCTATCGATCTGAGATCTGCGAGCGGCGCCGGTTCGAATCCGGCCTGGAGCGGTGAATTATTTCATTTATTGGCAGTCCTCGATAAGTCTAGATTATTAAGTTCAGTTATTTTCGATCAAGATATTAGAAAAAACGAAGATCAAGCTTAACATAAGTAATTATTTCAGATTTACCGTGAATCCAAATAATTGTTATTCGCTAGGATTTTAATTTTAAATCTCAGAAAAATAATTAAATAATACAAGAGTAACCAGGAATATTTTTTTTTCTCGTTTTTAACTCGTAGGTATTTTTTATTCAAAAATATTTCTAAAACGGGTTACCACTACATTGCAAAGGCAGTGAGTACTATTCGTTGAGAATGGCTTTTATTGTTTGTTCAACAATTTTACTTTTTATTTATTTGTTGAATAAGTGGTTAGGTTGTTACGACAATATGGTAATTAGAAACTTGAGTATAATCAAATACTAAAACAACTGCCATTTAATAATTCTTGTTTCCATAGATGTTATGACAATGGTAAGATTGTCTTAACTCAACATGAAAGATATAGTAAGGGAAAGCATAATTATCGGGAATAATAAAGAAATCTTCAAAACGTAACAGGATTGTCATCTCAAAGAAGGATGATAAGTAAACGTTGTGTGAGAGGGTTGTATCAGATTTTTTAATCCACCAGCACCACCAATAGATAAAACAACTTGGAGAGTGTGCATAAAAATAAAAGAACGACTTAAGCTGATTCAGTGACCTAAAAATCTTCATTTAAACTATTGCTCAATTGTACAACAAATAACTAATGGTCTGTTGCCAAAACCTCACTCGTTTTAATAATTTCATTGTAGGAATTCTGAGGTTTGAGCAGCATGCATGACACTTTGTTTGAATCGCTCTAATTAGAAACGAACAAAAGTAAATTTTTTTCAAGATGTTTTGGCAAATAACAAGTGAAACGCATGCCAAATCCACTAAAAACATTTATTAATATTTTGGTGTAATTTAAACAACTTATTCAGAAAAAATATTTACTTGTGACGTTATACATATTAAAGGGTTAAAATTAAATTTGGCATCACTTTTTGTATAGACCGGTTTTATGGAATATAAAAAACAATAATATTTTACAAGATTGAAAAATAAAACGAAAAACAAAGCTGCGAATTTTTCTTTTTTACAATTTTAGCGATTTTCTTTGGCTCTATACTACAGTTATCTATTATTTGTTAATGTTTATTCTTCACAATAAGACTAGAGTTTCCTGTCACAACAATGGTTCCACCTGTTAGGTAAGGATTCAAACAATCGTTTGTTGGTCATATTTCGTTACTTAAGATAATGGGATTTGAATATTCAAAAATATAATAGTAAATTCAATGTCTCCGTGGTCCATTTAATTATAGTACTTATGTATGGTGTATGGTACTTATGTAATAGTATATGTATGGTAGAGACGGTTGCTACCAAATTGGCAGATAGACATATGCACACTAATATGGTTAGGTCCAGTTTTTCACCAAGTTAATTAGACATTGTTTCGTCCTCTATGCGAGGACCGCTGCATGGAACCGCTTCCATTACTCCATCAGGAGTGTCCTAAGCGTATGCTAGAGGTGATGCAACTTTCACATTAAAAAAAAAAATTAAAATAGTATGTATATAGTATATTCCACTATGTACATATACTTCGAACTGTTCTGTTTTTTATACATATTCAACAGCTTTAAGGTTTGTTGTGCTGGTATTTTTTTAATATTTCAAAGAAGGTTTCTAAATTTTTTTTAGCCCAAAAAAGGTGGCACAAAATGTTTTTATTTCAAGAAGGTTGCCAAAGTGATAACATTTTGAGAATTGCTTAAAGCAGGATAGAAACATGTTCAAAAATGCTTTTGGACACATAGCTTCTTTCGAGCCAATCACAGCATAGTATTCGGAACACGTGACTCCGAAAAACTGCACAAAATTTTTGTCCGAGTTTTTAATATTGGTATGAATACGTTTTTTGAACCTCCTGATAAATTTTGATTAATAGACCTGACCATGTTTGTTACTAAATTAAAAATGTAGTATTTTATCTAAAATATATATACATCTTTCCAATATAATTCATTTCAAGTCTGCAAAACGTATAACTAAACAACCAAGATAATGAGCTGGTAAGTAATAATGCATTCTTATAAATTGGACTCCATTCCAAACCTAAACCTTTAACATCGTCAGGCCAATGTTGAAAATCGTACCAATACTTCCTTCATCACAATAGTTACTGGAAGCAAAATTAGCAATAAAGAGAATTGCAATAATAGAGAAGGGTACTATTCAGCTTAGTTACGCTTTTCAATAAGACAAAAAAAGAAAATATGGTTGCAGGCAGAGAAGAACAGCTGGTCTATTTTTTGTAGGCCATTTGTTGAGAGAACTTCCACTACCTGCGGGTTCATTGTGCTGTCAAAGAGGCTCCTGGGCTAATCTTCGGCAGACGGTGGCCCAGGCGGCACGAGTCTGCTAGGTGGTGGGGGGGGGGGGCTTCAAAGGAGGATGGTCCTATATTAACTGTCGAAACTAATAGGGGATGACCAACAGGCATCGCACCTACCCTGCCGATCCTCTTCATACTAGAGAGAGAAATACTTTATTTATTTATCTATGCTGCCTAAATACATTAGGTTGCTATCTCACACAGCATACTTATCAATCCGTAATCGGACATATATACATTACACATACATGGTATAATCATAAAGAAAAGATATACAATAATAGGATATAATAAACAATTTTTTTCACCCCTACAGTTTCCTTTTACAATCCATTTCGGTCTGTACAACCAATACAAATGTTTCATTCATTCCTATTTTTCTTTCTCATTTCTGCTCAATTATTCAATTCACCCGATCAACAAATTCGCTCTCCGGAATTCACCCTCCTAGATCCTCTTCAGTGACCCGCTAAACAAATTCAATATTAGACGGTAATGTGAGATCAGACCATCATTCATAGTCACAGCAGTAGATCAGTCTACCAAGAACAGACAACTAGATACATTTGACGAGAATAATAACACATAGATTAAAAGGAAAATATAATGAAAAAACCGGTTACAGGAAACACTTGAATGGATAAATAAGTTTAAAAAAAAACATAGTATTAATAAAATAAAATAATTTAATGAATAAATACGTTAAAACACACAAATACAGAGGTCAACATATTAAATAAGATTTAACAAGTAGATAGGCTTTTTTTTCTGGATTACTTTCTTCAACACTGGCAGTAGAGGAAGTAAGAATTCAGAACCTAATCTGCCTGATAAAACAAATGAAGTAACAAGAATGTAAAGTATATTTTTACCCGATTACAGATTTTAGAACGGTCTCATAAGCTACACATTTGTAAATTTGAAACAATTTATGAGCAGCAACCGATTTTCAGGTTTGATGACTATAATTATTCAATGAGATCTCGTGATTCTTATTAAACATATAAGCTCCAAAAAACTGAAAAATTAGTGTATTAAAAAAGTTGATAAATCTGTCAGTCTGGTGCTAAGTAGCCATTTTTTGAGTAAATCACACACCAATATTTTAGTTCAATGTATTACGCTTTTCAGTGATATCCTGTGTTTTGAAAACAATTGAGCTCGAAATACTGAAAAAATATTTTACTATGTTTCATTATCTTCTCAAATGATTAAGCCCCGATCGTGGCAGTGTAATAGAATTAGTCAGTACATGTATCCGTTCAGTAAGCTACATCTTCTACTTTACCTATGAGTAAATATTCGATTACTATACCAAGTTTCATTATTCATGGAGAACGTCATTAACAATCCACTTATTTTTTTAAGGATATATGGAATATTATTCTGACTTGGATTGGATAGGATTATTTCGGTAGTAGATTTTTTTTTTAATGAAATTACATTTTAGTTTATGGAGTGTATTTCGAGACATTTACTCGCTGAAAGTCAAAGAGTACACTCAAGAAGGATCTTATCAAATCATGAGAAAAATAACATTTTCCGGCATGGACAGGGACTAAATGGAACTGTTTGGTCTGAAAACTGCATTAATTAGGGTCATAACAATAGCTGCCTGTACAGGTAGCCAATGAGGGATGGCCGCAGAGTAATGGAATCACAAGGCTCTAAGTAAATTAGAACCGAGTCGATAACAAACCTTTGACCTTAGCCTGTCCTATATATCGCATTAGCTGGCATCAATTTTATTCCCAATGACGCACGAGGATAATAAAATTCTCCTTCCTCTCTTCAGTTTTAATTGTATTGTCCAGCGAGGTAGTAGGAGACAAACAATACTTGTGAGTGCAATACGAATACAATACACGCTTTTGACCTATAACAACACCTTTCATAGGTATATTATAAATTCATGTCAAACAACAATAAGTTAATTATCAATAATTTTATCAAAACTCATCCGGTTGCAAACCTGACCAACAGTTATACGTAATTACCATCCGTAGAAAATGTAAAAATATGGCAGGACTATAGAATTTTGCATCTTCGACGTAGACAAAACTCCATGATGATTTTACAGTCTACAGCTGTGTTAGATCCTCCATCGCTTAGAATAGATCGTCGTTGGTATCATTAGCACTACTAACCTGAAGAATAAGAGCGTTAACGGACACAAGTAAATCTACTCCAGAAGTAAATTCCAAAGAAGTCCAAAATGGATAGACTGCCTATTTTAGGGATCAACAGAGAACGAACAGATTCACACATTGCTATTTTGCATTATTCACTGATCTCATGGACGGATATCTATAGGAGGGAAGATAAAAGGAGCTTACCTCACTAGCATCCACCTTGGCCTCTCGAGAATAGTTTTAACAAACAAATTCTAAAAGGCACTAGCACCAAACATTGAACCAGTAATGGATATTTTGAAATTGATGTTAAAATTCAGGTCTGCATTTCTTCTTTTGGGACTCTGATTGCAACTACAGAACCACCTAACGGACCAACCTTGAACTGGAGTCACAAAGGAAGTTTGTTTGCACATGGAGTCCACGCGTTTGAGCGTATAGCGTGAAATGATTATGTTTAAAATTTTTATCTATCTGGATATACGGAGTTGAGCTGTGGGGCTCCACTAAACCTTCGAATCATTCTCGTATGCAATACTTACAACCCAAAATCCTTAATGCTCCTTACTCACAATCAAAATTATATATAAAGACCTTAATGTTCCATATGTAACAGATCTAGCCTGAAACATATCTCAATTTTTCCAGATCTTCCTAATCACCCAAACCCACTAGTTCAGTTTCTCTCATTCATTCCGAACAATCCTCCCAGGCGTCGAGCCCATCCTCTTTTTCAGGCGCCTGGCTAGTTTCTCTATATGTCAGTAGAATACCATAATAATATAACTTCAAATTTACTAGATGTACTTTTGTGTAAATACAGTTGTAAATGTCAATAAAAAAATAAAAAGCTAACTTTATGAAAAATAATCATAAAATAAAATAATGACAATAGTACTGGATAAAGAGTGACATAAATGTTCGCATAATTATCTATATTTTAATTCGGAATAGTTGAAATTATAAATAGGATTGCAGAATTATTATGTGCTATTCTTCATGTTTAAATTTATTATAACTCGTTAGGCATAACATTACTATATTAGAAGGTGTGGAGGGCATCTTCTTTTCAGGAGCCTGGCTAGTTACTCTAAATGTCAGTAGAATACCATTATAATCTAACTTCAAAATAATTAGATGTATTTTTGTGTAAATACAATTGTAAATATCAAAAAATAAATCAATAAAATATATTTTTATGAGTGTTTTGATGTAACATTAAATGTACCAATAAGTTCCCGTTTTTTCTTTTTTTTTTTTTCTTTTGGTCTTAGAAACCTGTGAATTGTACACTTTGAATATTAAAATATTTATTATTATACAAGAGGACATACTATTTTTATTTGTGTCTGTTACAGAAATCTTTAGTTGAATATTGTATGAGATAAAAGATGAGAACGGCTCTTTACAGAGCTGCGAAGACTTAATTTAACTGAAAAGAAATAAAAAATTATTGATACATTAGCAAATAGGAAATTCCTTTTCCATGGGATAACTGATGAACCAAGTAGCTTGCCCTTGCTCATCAAGGAAAAAGATTTATTTCTTTGTTATCTTCCCGAGAAAGATATTATTAACGATTATCGCATCTGACTTCATTATTTCTACGAAACTCTTTCTGGTTATACATTTTTGTTTAAATAGTTCGTCCAATTTCATTGCTTATTTTCTATTAGACCCATATAAATTTCTTTTACAATGCCCTATAAGTAAATCTCTCGTATTTTTAGATTTCTCTTAACCAAAAGTATGAAAGTATTAGGGATATTTGTATTAAACCTACTTCAAGTGGGTACCTTGTACCATGGTGGGTACCATATCGAATTTATCAGATTCCGTGCACTAATTTCGCTTATACTATATAACTTTATTTGCTCCAAATTTGAAAGTATATTTAGGTAATAGTGTAAAATGGGTTTAGTATCAATTTCATCAAATACTGCAATGGGTATACAAAAAAACTTATTTTCAGATTCACTCAAGTTTTAACATCTGCTCGACCCGTTGGTTTTTACATTGAATATCTTCGAGGCTCCTTCTTACAATTACATAAATAAGAAAATAAAATCAGTGAGACTGAAAACAAATGGACTAAATCATTTTCTATTAACCTCCAAATTAGCACAGCACTTAAAGTTGTTGGTTTATAAATGTATATTATTATATATTTCAACATATGGCACCGACTTCAATATATGGCACACCACAGTTCACCCATATTGCAAAATCTGAAAGATCACAAGTTAGCAACTCAGTACTCGCAAGGCTATTTCGATCTAATTATTCTAAATCATATGTAAATAAATAACATTGATATCAATCATCGATACCTACGTTCATGGTAGAAACAAGAAAAAGCTTAACTGTTAGACGCATTTTGAGATATTGTATTGAAAATCACATACATTTTATCATAAACGTTTTTGTCAGAAGACCCTGGAATCTTTGAAAAATCCCTAACCAGTTGTTTTTCAAGCAGTTTTTCAAGAACACCTGTTTTTCATTAAAACTATTGCTATGATGACCATAATTTTTCCATGAAATTTTTTTTGTATTTCTAAATAGATACGACTAACGCTTTATTCCCCGAAATAGGTTCTGACGGTGACAGTAAGTCCTATAATTAAATGTCAAAAAATGGTCATATTTATTGGTTTTAAATTTAAAGATTTACATGTATAGTTGATATTTCGTTTTAGAAACTCCAAGAGGAGTAGAAAAATTGTTTACATGTAATAGAGAAAAATCGGCAAATGTAAAAATATAAATTCCAAGTGAAAACACACTTCACCACATCATGAATTCTCCTTCACTACCCCCCCCCCCTCCCCATTTTTAAATATTTACAACAATCGTAGGAAGATGGTCAATAAAGGTGTAAATTAGTAGTGAAAAATATTTAATGTTAACAAAGTAGAAAAAACTATTTAATGTTAAACAAGTAGGAAAAAAACTATTTCATGTTAACCAGCAGAAAAAGTTATTTAATGTTAACCCAGCAGAAAAAACTATTTAATGTTAACCCAGTAGAAAAAACTATTTATTGTTAAACAAGTAGAAAAAACTATTTCATGTTAATCAGCAGAAAAGGCTATTTAATGTTAACCAATAATTTTACAATTTAATGTCAACCAATAATTTTACTATTTAATGTCAACCTATAATTTTACTATTTAACGTTAACTAATAATTTAACTATTTAATGTTAACCAATAATTTTACTATTTAATATTAACCAATAATTTTACTAGTTTGTACCTTTATTAATCGCCACAAGGACTACAATCTACTTCATAGGTCAACTATCCTCTTCCAATATTAAACAAAAATGGTTTTAATTTTAGAGGAGATGGTCTGGCTGACGGTCAAAATGTCACAATTTTTAATTTTGTTAGCGAAACGTTGAGGACCGATTTTTCATATATCTTAGATTCAGTTCGTTTCTATTCTATGTATTTTTCTGTCGATAGCGCTTAGTTAGAGCTTTTTATTGTGATATTGAATTAAACCTCAGTAATATTTTATGATAATAGGATGTAGAAACAACTGCTGAATTTTAGACTACTGATTGACAAGTCGAGAAAGTCCATTAAGGTTTTATTTTTAAATAATAAATTATTATACGCGGACTAAAACGGAATATCAAGTAAATATGTCAATTTTAACACCTAATTCAAAAGTTATTTAACCTAAAATAATTAATTTATTACTATAATATTTACTAGCTATAGACAGATATAACTAAGCGATAGGGAGACCGAAGGAGCGGGACGCAGTATGTAGGTTGGCCCATGACACGGTTAGTAAAGGTCAACACTGGCACCTCCATCTCTTCTCAATTCTCGCTCCTCCTCATCAAACACAATTGATAAATTAACAGCATTAAGTGCTTATATTAATTGTATCAGCTCGAGCATAGGTGGGATCCTTAACAGCAACATTTGGTACAGGGTCCGTTCAAAATCGGACCGCTACAATAACGGTACACTTCTGCACGAGTTCAACATCGCCAAATTTGGGTCACGGTCTCCGGATTCTTTGGTATTCAAAAGTCCTGTAAACATTGGAACCGAAATTCCGACTGCAGATGAATATAAGTCTTTAACTGATGAGTAACAGTTATAATTCTTTAAATTGTAATGTCATTAGTATCAGTAAAAGAATTCATTTGATATTTATTCAGACAACTGTTCAGATGAGATATAAACAATTAAAAACCAAAAAGAATATATATTTCTTGAAATTATTATTAGAACATTTAAGTGGAAATTTAGAAATTGTTAAACGGATTCCATAAGTCCACTTGCCTCAAATCAAGATCTAGAAAAAATGTATAAAAAAAAAAAAAAAAAAAAAAAAAAAAAGAAAGTAACAAACCTTGGTGTTTATAGGCTTCTGTCTTCTCAAGAAGATAAAAGCATGACAGAGGTCGAATATTTGTTAGCTATTACCATCAATTTAAACCATTTCTATAATTAAAAATAATAAATAAAAGAAGAAATATGAAAGGAAAAACAAACATTTGGAAAGCAGATTGTAGATGAAAAAAAATCATAAAAATAGATTAGCAATAAATACTAGAATTTTTATCAGCTACTTGTTAGTTAAATTTCCCTAACATAAAATGCTTTTATGAATGCAAAATCAAAAATATACCATTAAAGTAATAGACGAAATTTTAAAGAATTTACTCACAATTGATAAAATTTTAAATTATTCAATCATAAACCAAAGCTATTGATTTCGAAGGTTGAGAGAACTCATAAAACATAGAGAGCATAATTGCCTATTATGCAGTTCTCATGCAATACCAACTAAACACAAATCAATTAATACATTAATAATATTTGATTCAAGCACCTTTGATTAGTGCCCAAAGACCGGCGCTTGAAATGGATCAGCCCCAAATAATAGGGACCAGAACCAATATCAGTTAATTTAAATACCAAATTACGGCACTCTAATGATGGAACTAGCCACAGATTAGTAAATGTATTGACACGACTTTAAATTTTAAATAATAATACCTAGTTTAAAGATATACCCCCAAGATTAAATATACATTCAATTTGACATGAATTCCTATAAAATCAAATCATGCCAAATATTAAAGTGTCTCGATACACTAAGATATGTAATATCTGGACTACATGACTCAAACCCTAAGAATAATCTGTTCAGGAGTAATCACAAATGATGCAACAGGGTCAAAAATCCAAAGTAAAATACATAAATTAGACAAACTATGAAAAAAAGTGTTCGACATTCACCATGCTTCTTAAGAAAATATAAGCATGTTGATATCGCTGTTGATTACTTTGTCTTTTTACTATGCGTTGGTAGATGTTTTGGAATTATGGCAAGTGGTAAATATGTAGAACTGGCTTTAAAAAAAATTGACAAGGGACGATTTCAATACAATAATTGGTCTTCTTTCGACTGATTTCACATTAAAATATCACGTTAAGAATGAAGATATTGTGGAAAATTCAAATCGCTGAAGAGGAAATCCTGTAAAACACCTCCTCTTTTATATTTTGGAATAATTAAAACTAAAGATATTACTTGAACTATCAGTTGGAACTAATGTTCTTGCAGAGAAGAATGAGAACTATAAAATACACAATTTAACAAAATAAACACAAGATAATTATTTGTGAATCTAATTTCAAATTTTAAGTTACCCTGTAAAAGAAAATCAAGTAATAAGTAAATGAATGACTAAAATACCAAATGAACCGTGAAAATTTCAATTAAATGAAAATATATTGCTTATAAATATTAATTTATATAAATTATTCTATTGCTAAATAAAACAGTTTAATATTATTAATTAACGCCAGTCGGAGTGACTATACTATTCTCATCGGAACGCACTAAAAGCATTTTACGTGTTATTTATTCGTCAATATAATTAATTGCATCTTAAAAAAAAAATAAAAGACATATCTTAAGAAGAACATACAGCTTGTAAAAGTAGAGCCTTGATAATCAGACGAACAGGATGGAGAGAAAAAACCAGTTTTGAATAATTAATCAGAAGCTACTGACCTGCATTTGACCAGATTTTCACGTGGCACGGCCATTTTGCAGTTACATAGAATTGGATATATTTCTTAGATATCATATCAAATAAGTAGTTTAACAACAGTTTGCAGAATCCCGGTTTCATCAGGACGTCATTGGGTTATTTCCGTAGACAGGTAGGCGGCCAATCAATTCGCTCGAAGAACGCCCACTTACTCCCAGGCTGGCATCTGATTGGCTCCGAGGATGAGTGGGAGGTAGCTGCTCGGCCAATAGAATATTCTTCTCTGTTACATCAAAAAAGAAGATTTTCAGCCTCAGCCACGTGCTGCCCCTTAATGCTACAATAAAACTCTTTATCAGAACTCTATTTCCCAGAATATTTTCCCTTTTTCTCTGGGGTGCGCATAAAACTAATAAATAAGTCAGTTAAGCTCGTTTCTAAAGGAATAACTACCTTTAAAAAAAAAAGGGAAATCTATGAATTTTGTAATAAGGCACTGGAGCATTTCATTTTCCTTTCATAAACCCCAATACACGAGTACGGTGTATATACATTTTCCACGGTACATTCGGACACAATATCCGTCTCCACCATTTTTCGATTGTATGAAGTTTTGCACCATTGTAAATTATGTTAGAGGGTTGAACATTTGTTATAAATTGGGTTAGTGTAAGATAGTTACCTTTTAAGGGTTCTCAAGTTTTATACATTGTTTTTTGATGAAACAAAACGTGCATGTGAATGTAGTTGGCACGAGACAAGTGCCTTTTAGGGGTTCAATTCCTCTTTCTAGCTTTTTTTTTATTCTAAACATAAAAGAAATAAAAATACTTTTCATCGTTCTTCTAAACTAAAATAAAAGAAAAAATTCCTCTCCTGAGAGCTTTTCTGCTCACACTTTTATTTATTTAGTTATCTTATAAGGATAATTTCAAGAACAAAGAGAAAATGAACAGAATACTTATTAGTTATGGAAAACTATGCATTATTTTTGTGACAAGATTTTGTTTAAAAATTCAATAATCATCTAATATTAAGGCCAATGAATATCATATTAAGCATTTTTGAATTTGGTTAAGTAACAAAAAAGAAGTTCACATGATTCAGAAGATATTAAAATTACAAGTAAATTAAAAAAAAAATACCTTTCTGGGGAAAACGAAAATTTCTTAGCATCTTACCTGCAATAGAAACACAAATTAGTTATTTTATAACAGTAACTGAATTTTTATTTAGAAAATTTATGATAACTAACTAAATAAAAATGACAATAGTATAATTTACAGAAAAGATTGCTGTCGAAACGATGGAAGGTATTTACCGATGAATAGTTTTTCCGTAGATAAAAATCCTCAAATATAATATTCCTTGTTTTAACCATCATTCCTTCGGGAGAAATTAAGGAATTAATGAGAAATGTGCGATTTCCGTTTGTTTGTTTTATTGAATAAATATTCGATCTGGGCTAACGATCAATGTGAGAAATTAATTACTCATACAAAATATTAATTGATGATAATATCTCATGCAGGGTCGTCTCCAACCAAGGAGGGAACCCATACAACAGCTTTGGGTTATAAACAACACGGGAGATAAAATCGTTAATTTATTTAATATTTAAAAAGTAACTAACATTAGACAGACAGAAAAATTATACATTTACAAGAGGTACTTTTCTTGATTTTCGATTGACTAAATCATCAATTACTTCTTTAAAGTCTACTTTTTTAAGTACACCAGATTTCATCAATAACAGTGACACATTTTTCAATATGTCTTGAATTAATCGTACTTCATAGTCCATATTGATTAGCTTTAGATGTATTTTGTTACTGTAATGCTCTGAGTTAATCCGGCCTCTATAATGTGGGTACCTTAATTGGTGTATCATGTAATATTATAAAATGTATAGAATATCATATATATCATATTATATCATGTCATACGTATATTCTAAAACTTATAAAAATAGAGCATTATCTGAAATATGAACAACTGGACAGTGTTTAGTTGGTCTTGAATAGTTTCCACAAAGAAAAAAAAAATCTCAAATTAAAAATTAAACAGTCAATGAATATAGTGAGACTAAAATCATATTATTGTAAATATTTAATGTGTTTAGCTTGTTAACTGGACAAAAGAAAATGAAAAGAATTGTATCATAATACCTAATTCAAATCCTGTTATGATGTGCAAAAAACTTTAATAGCTATTTCGACATCGTTATATGATAATAATAGAAGTAAATAAAAAGTAAAAAAAAAAAACAGTTACCAAATGATTAATTAACCTTTCTGAGAATTTTATAATGATCATTTTCAAAGAATGGAAATACAAATGTGCTACTTATGTTAAACCGAAATTAATAACCGGCTTATAAAGAAAATTGCTAGATATGTGGGATGTACATAACAGCATTAGCGTCAATTAGAAATTATAAGCAGCAATAAATTTTATTGCGCAGCAGTGACAGAGAGTGCACCTGAACTTTGACAAATGTATCAATTATTCTCCACAGTAAAATATTAATCAGTATGGTAATACTGATCTGCAGTGTATGAATAAGTAAATTGAAAAAAAACAAAAAAATCCGACAATTTCTACAACATCAGGTTTCAGGAGAAGTAAAGGTGAAAAACAATACATGAAGTGTCCTGACTAGCACTACTTTTCTGAGGAAGTACTGTTGCTATATCAACGGTTGTGCAAGGAGGTGATTAGGTCAGAATCATGCTCAACAGCCAGATTTTAACCCAATTAAGTCTGCTTTTAACCCACTTAATGAGGCTGGTAGTGAGTAGACCCTGGAGGGCTCCCAAAGGACTAACTCAGGGCTAAGGTGAAACAAAAATAATGATCTGCCACAACTGGGTTCGAAACCGGGTCCTTGGAATAAGTAGCACAGTGGCTTATCATTGAGCAGAGAAATAGAACCAGTTACCAAATTCCGTATTTTTTAAAATATTATTTCGCAACAATATAATACTAAGAAACAATCAGAATTACTTTATTTGTTTCATATATATTACAAAAACCTAAATATCAATGTATCGGTCGAAACTCCATTAAAATAAAATTAACGATAAGGACTTTCATTAATAGGTTTATCATTACATATTGTTTGTATTTAAAACCACACCTATTTCGTATTATGTGCAGCGGTTAAATGGGTACATATTTAGCCTAAATGATTTATATATTAGCATATGCTAACATTAAATGTAATTATCTAACTGAACATGTATATTGTTTAAGTATGTTTGTGGCATGTTAATGATAGTATTTTAGGATAAATTAATTATACTGACATAATACAAACATTTTCCCTCAGGATTAATAAATTTATACAGCACAATTAAGAGGAATCGAACTTTCCATTTAGCGCTTTGCTCATGCAATATGATAATTGGCATTACATCATTTATTAATCTGAGTATTAAACAATAAACATGCCTGCATTGCAGCAACAGCAACCGTTTACAATGCCGAAAATATCGAAGAAAAGGTACTGGGACAAAAAGTTGGAAGACGCATCCATCTAGAACAGTCCGAAGTCCAAGCAACAACTAGTATAAACAAGACGGAAATAACCATGAGGATAAAAGTATGACTAAGTGGGGACTAAGCGAACGGAGCTATATCATTGGTCATACGTCACGGCAACTGCCTTATATAGCCAAAGAGAAACATTCTGATTGGTCGGAAACCACGCCTCCTACTCCTACTACACCTCTCTCTGGCTACGGGCCAAATATATCCGCCAATCGAACTGTCCCTCTGTCAGGAATAATCCCTGACCGCCAACTGACATATGTTTGAAAATATTGTCTAGGAGTATCTGTACGGTACAGTAGTTTGATAGAATCCATGTAAGAACCGCAAGGTTGTAATACGAATGAATTAAAATACATCAATAACATAAAGTTTCAGATACAGAAACATCGGACAAAAATTAAGTATCAGGGACTCTATCACTAGTTGGGACCTGTGTGCACACTGCACACTTGCATTCTATATCGCAGACCAATCATCATTTTTCATTTACAATTATTTTGCTCATTTTTAAAAAAGAATTAGACCATAAATCGAACCTGATGATGTAAATAAAAGTTACATAGACCGTTGACATTTAACACAAAATAGAAATTTTTTTAGTCTCAGTCTATATTTGAGCCACTAAGGAACTGTTTCAATTTTTAAGCCCGAATTAAATGCCTAAATTAAAAAATGTTCAATTTAATACTAAGTACAAACTCCCTATTAATGATTCTTTATAAATTTATGAGACATAGGTAAAAATTTAAATTTATGTTTTAAAAAAATATTTTTTATTAAATTTTGCTTTTGTTTTACACTCTCTTCCCTTTAGATATATTATCACGATAGATTCCATTAAAATACTGCGCTAATAAAATAATGAAAATCTGAAATAAAATTTTTAAAAAGTAAATTAATTTCTCAGAAATTTTGCCTTCACCTTATGAATCTATAAAAAAATACCCTTTTGTAGAGCCTACATACCTGTTTGTGAAATGGAAATTTTGAATATAGGTAATTAACTAACAAAAAAAAATAATAACGATTCCGCAAACATTGACTGAGTTTATTTTGTTCCGAAAATTAACGTTTTAAAAATAACAACAAATCACTAGTGAGATTTGAGTACGTGCAGTACCTCGTGTCATATAACGAACGACCTTGGCCACTTTAATCAGATATTCGAAACATAAAAAAATTTAAATTTTAAGAAAAACTCTAGGAGTGACTATTACACATTGATATAATCGTGTATAAAACAAAAAGATTGATACAAAATTATCAGGTATCAATGGAAAATTATTTTTCTAATTTTGAGACCTCTGGTTTTAAATATTGATGTGGGAAAAAAAATTGTTTGCCAGTTTTCATGCATATAAACTAGAGTGAATTTATAAGACAATATTATAAATTTAAAAATGTCAGTTAACATAATGCTAATTTTTTGGGTCGCCCATAGCTCAGTGGTTATGACACAGTCTTAACGATTTGATGTCTATTGGCGTTGCCAGTTCGAATCCGGCCTGGGGCGTTAACTTTTTTCAGTGAGTGGTGGTCCCACAAAATGAAAAACTTTGATCCCCAGCCATGGTTAGGCAGTTTAGGACTCCAATGGGAGTTTTGGCCGGGAAAAAAAGCTAATTTTAAATATTCATTAACCAAGCATCAATTAAATCTTTTATTATTGAGGCACCAGGTCAAATGTTACAAATATATTTATCATAGCGAACAGATTACTCATCTTATTGCTTAAAATACAAAACAATTTATGGATAATATTTATTAATGACATATTTAGTATTCTGAAACTATTATCACTTGTGCTTACAACAAGTAAAACTTTCAAGGATTTTAAAAATAGATATTTAATTTTTTATTCTGCCAGTAACTATCACGTTACTGCTAAATCACTTATCTCTATTATCTGTCACGGTAAGTACTCAAAGACAAACAAATAAAATTAATAAGAGTATTTACTGTTAATGAGTAAAATGTTCATTGATTAAAATTTTAAAAAAATACGTAGGTGAGACGTAGAAACGTTATCAATTATTTATTATTTGATATAATTATTTTTTAAATCAGTAAATAACAAAAAATAAAATCTCTGGGTCTTCTGCTCGCACTAGTATCATTATTCGTTGGTGCGCAAAAGTTCTTTGCTGAATCTTCGTTGGTCATTATTGGACCAATTAAGTTTTCAAATGACTTATTTGAAATTATTATTTTCATTATTATTTGAAATAATATCAAAGTTGAGATTAGTAGATATTTGTGAGGGAGCTGCCTGCTACTGAGATCCTGGAAGGATGAATTGAAATATTTATATGTTCTCGACTGGCGAGTAGTGTTTACTCCAGTGTTAGAGTAGTGTTTATACTATTGTTTATCATTCAATTCTTATTTATTAATTTTCTATGATGTCAGATCTCCAGGAGGTCCAACGAATCAAATCTGCAGTGTTATTTATAAGAACGATACATATCTTGGTCATATTAGAATTTGTTATCTGCTTAAACAATATGTATAGAGTATTAGTTTTGTAACTAATATGTTATATAATATAAAGCGTAAGAAATAAAAATAATAATTACTTAGTGTTATTCCTTCACTTAATTGACAGATGAAATAAATTAGAAGAAAATTACAAAATCTTATAAACAGCAAAACCAGTGAATCTAATGTATATAAGATTGTTGCGACACCTGAAAAGCGTTCCTCTCTCTCCACAACACACCAGTGTGGATGCTACAATAAAATCTCACAGGAGCCTTGGCCCTCATCCAAACAGTGCATCTTTTCTCATCCCGTGGGAATCTATAGCTATTTACGTAACCATTTTTGCAAAAACTACATTGGTTCTTGCTGTTTTAACGAGTTTACTCATGATAAGCAAATGAATCATCAGTATTGAAACATATTAGCAGAAAAAAAATATATAATTATCATTATGATATGGTTAAACTTGTGGAAAAAAAAATTATATCTGGTAAAAAAGGATCATCACTGATGATAAAATAAAATTTGAAATATTTAAAAGTCATATTTAAGGTTTGCTATCAGCTTAACCAATGGGCATATACCTGTTGTTACGATAATAATAACAGGATATACTGATTGAAGATTTTGGGAATTCTAAAAATAAAATATTAAAATAACATACACTCAGACTACTTTAGCAGAGTTTTGGAGGATACAAATATTATAATAAAATGGAATGAATAAACTATAAACTGTTTTTTTCTTTTCATTTCTTTTCTTTTTTTCAGGAAAAATAAACAGGGTTGTTACTACTTTTTTATTTTACCTTGAAAACCAAACATTTCGGGCTTATTTCCAAATTAGCCAGTTCTTGGTTCATATCTGATTATATTTTCTGTCTGGAAATTAACACCTATTTTTATGTCCAGGTTCATCGTCTTATTTTAGTGTACTGTAATAGTAACAGACCTTAATGAACTGTTAAGTGGAAAATTATAATGATTAAATAGCTAAATATTTATTGTTCTTGAAGTACTCTAATTTGTTTAAAGTAAACAGTTCCTACCTGGACACTCGACGAGGACAATACGGCGCGTCGGCCCACACGCGTGAGCGAGTGGGGCGCGCCGCGAAGCCCGTCAGCCACCGAGAGGACATGCCACGGCATGCCAGTTGCACCGACAGGCGGTGAACCGACAGCGTGGCACGCAGAACCAACTACGAGCTTTTTAACCGCAACAACCTTAATATACTGGAATTACCGCGGCTGCTGGTACCAGACTTGCCCTCCAATAGATCCTCGTTAAAGGTAACCCTTTACAAAATAGTAAATAACAATTAGAGGTTACTGAATAATACATAAATCATGTCAACGTAGAAATACCTCAGATGCATCTGCATGTCCTTCAACCTGGCCAGGTTTTAGCCACCACGGTTTCTCTTATGTTTTATATTTGATCCTAAAGCCTAGAAAAACGCTTGTTCCTAGAGTTCCCGAGAGCAGTTTAAGTAAGAAGTGGGAGGAGGGCCTGATTAAATTGTTAGCTTAACATTGCAAAATATAACGTAAGGCAAGGAATTGTTTCAGTATTAAGAGTTGAATTCAACGTTAACAAATTAAAACTAAACACAAGTAATGAATGTTATTGAAATATTACTATAAGTGGTCTTATCTAGAGGTAAGCAACCTGTTCTAACCATGGTGGGTGATCAAGCTTTCACTCCGTGGGAAAGCCACAGCAATGATAAAAGTCGACACACAGGCCGGATTCGAACCGCCGCTGCCAAAGTTCCTGTGTAGTAAAAGGACCTACGTCTCAACTACCGAGCTGCGGACGGTCCTACTACTAACTTACTGACTACTGACATCACGAAACCTGATGAGCCCCTTCATCAGAAAACATACTTGATCCATGTTTCTAACGCCCAGCCGTTTTACATCCCTTTCCTCATTTCCCTCTTGAAATGCATTTCAAATGCAGTATAATATATTCTAACCATTCTTATTACTCCCTTATATCAAATCCTATATACCCATGTAGCTTAGAAATAAAAATAAAAAAAGGACTCAAAATGCACCGTTGTGCTAACTAATTTTCAAATTAGCAAACATACCTCGCACTGAAATGGGAGTGTTCCGTACATTTATTCATAAACATTTATAATTCTGATCATTAGCAAGATATACCCAAATAACCATATTAGCCATTTCTCGAATAGGTTTGAAGACTGAAGCAGAAGAGTTGGTAAAAATTGAAAGCATTTTTTGGTGTTTTACGAAGCTACCAAAAGAAGGGCATACCCAGAATCCAAACTGAGGGAAGGGGACGAGCCAGTCAATCATGTTGTGATATATTAGTATGGAAAAGACGAATAAGACCAAAATTTTAATAATGTTATAAATAATTATAGCAGTGATTTATTAGTTATTACAATTTTTTGCTAGAAATTTTTTTTTTATTAAATAAATAATTTTTTCCACTTCTAGGGGGAAGGAGGAGGGGGGAGAAGCTGCCCCCTCCTACCATTCTCTGGGTATGTACCATCCATGTACCAAAACTTGGTCATGTTATTTTAGAAGTGAAATTGGAGAAGAAAGAGATGTAGAGCTAGTCTGTTTCAAGTTTAGGTTGACCCTGATCTTTTTTTTTTTTTAATAATTTATTTATTGTTATTTACAACTGTATACACATATATACAAGTAAATTTGCTGTAGGTGACATAGTGACATGATACATGTGGAGAATCTACCCACTGATAGAACTCCAATAACATTTCTAGAGGAGAAGATCTCGAGGCCATCTTCTTTTCAGACGCCTAGGAGGATTATTAGGTAATGAAGGAGAAGCCAGGTTAGAAGTGGATTTGGATGGTTAAGAAGTTTATTATGGCCAAATCGGCAACATATCCTGATCTTAAGTTTATTTTTTAAAGAGCAAAGATCATAGATGAGGATTTCATAATGAACTTTAAATCCAACCAGTAGCTTGGTGCCGTTATATGGTCCGAAGGGTGGGAGATACTAAAGGTGACAATTAAGGAAGTCCTTATGGAGACGATCTGGGTGTTAATAGGTTTTCAATCGTGGCTTAGTTTGTTTCACAGCCATTGACTGGGAGCACTAATTGACTGCTGAGGCACCACAAACTGGCTTCGGTGGGGTTAGTAACTGTCAACAGAACTAATCCCAATACGGTGGATAAGCACCCTCTTTATTTGGCTTTGTTGCCGATTGGCTATCGCACTGCCCGTTAATTCTCTCAGTCCTACCTAACCTCAATCTCTCTGACTGTTGACTACTGAAAAAGTGGCTTCACAGCGACCTTGCTGCTCAGACCCTAATCTATCAATTTGTTATCTCTTCCTGTTCTAGTAACATTTTGATTGGTTCCAATTATCTCAGAATAAAAAAATAAAAATTTAGACCAGGACTATATCCTATCATAAACAGAAATTCCAAACTTAAACCAGAAACAACTGTTCTTATATTTAAAGCAATCCTCAGGCCATTGCTGATGTACGGCTGTGAAGTCTGAGGAGCGGCATCCTTCACGAAAAGGAAAAAACTACAATTTTTTCAAAATAAAGTCCTAAGAATTGCAGTTAATGCTCCTTGGTTCATAAGAAATAGCCAATTGCATCGCGAATTACAAATGGAGTCAATAGAGGATTATATCAAAAAACGGTTCATGAAGTTCCACTCTCAGTTGCCGACAGTTAAAGGAGCAGTGACCTACAACCTGGGAAACCCAACCTCAACCCGAAGACTGAAGCCCAGACTACAGGACATTCTTTTATAAATTTTTAATAAATATAAAATTAATTCATAGTCACACTACCTCTATTTACTTATTATTATTATTCATTTTATTTATTCATCATTATTATTTTTTGTCTCTTCCCTTTTTCAAATTAACTTGTTTCTTTTTACTATTAGAAGATAATTGTTTGTTTTATTTAAGTGTACTAATATCATTATTTTTTGTTATTAATTTTACTTTCCTCTTTTATTAAGAAGCATTATTTTTATCTATTCATTTTATTATTTTTTTTTTCTTTTAATAAGAACATTTTATATAGTTAGGGGTGTCATTTGTATGACTATACCCCCTCATAATGAACTGTTAAAAAATATATATAATTTAAGTTATATCAATCATGTGAGGGCCACCAGGCCGATCTGGTATAAAAATAAAATAAAAAAGTACAAAATGTACAGGATATATATTCATAAACTACTAATCTAACTTCACAAACTGACTAATTTTTATTATGTAGTTTTATAGTGAAGAAAACAAAGATTTTATCGTACTTATTGTTAATTGTGCATTCCTTTGAAATAAATTCCATTACTTTTCGTGGATGAGTCGATTTTATGCTCAAGATTTATCACACTTTAGATAAGATTAATATTTTGAGGAACCTATGTTTTAATTATACCATACCACTCATCAAACTATCCAAAATATTTAGATAAAGAATTTGTTGAATCCTATTTGCTTCTTTCATCTGGCATTTATCTGAAAGGACCTATCCATTTTTAAGGTATTAATCTTTGGGATACACATTCCATTTTTGATTACTGAATTCCAAAAAGGCTAACTAGATTTAATTACAGTCATAGATACAACCATTCATACTGTCACAATAGATCAAGCGTACATTTCACAGCAGCACCGAAGCCAATGTCATGTTAACCGGTACATTCCTTAAGAGTTATCCTCCTAATAAACTTTAAAAAAAATTAGACGCGAAAACATTGTTCATATGATTGGTATATTGTGGTGTTTATTATTTGCAGATTCAAGATTGCTTGTATACGCATTTTTTTAAATTACTTTAATTGAATACTTATCATCAGTTAAAGTTATTGAAGGTAAACTGAAATTGTGATTGTTTCTACTCACTATCAACTAAATCAGGTTAGGTTTACTATCACTATGTGGATAGCAGTTTAAATTTATGGTATTATTAAAGGTACTAATCTTATACTTATTTTCGATACTACTCTTATACTTATTTAGATTTTATACTAATATACTCGTTTTGCGCGCTGATGGCTTGACATGAAATGTTTTAAAAAAGGTTATTAAACGATTTTACATTATTATTAGTTTTGAAATAGCTCCACATAAATATTACAGCTCCATCAATATCAACCCAGTTACTTTATCTATTTAAACTTTTTAATGAGAGTTTTTGTTATAATTTAATATGTTAATTATGGAAATTGTTTCTCTACAGTATGGTTTTTAATAAGGGCGATATTACATTACACCTGAGTTTATAGCATATTTTTTATCTCTTAAACCTTTTGAGCAATCAAACCCCTTTGTACAAGTTCATTGTAATTTAATTAAATGTTATAACACAGGCCTAAACTGGGCACTAGCGAAACCGCAACAATCCCTGAATTAATCCATTTAATTAATATACACTCGTTTTGATGAAGGGAGAGTGAATTTGTGCAGGAGTTTTACAAGGGTTTATTGATCCGTCACTAAGCTTAGGGGAACTTGCAATTTGCTTTACTACGGTTATGTTTCTGCAATTCCAGACTACTACAGTCTTCTGCAAACTTTTTTGTGTTGTTATTATTATTATTATATTAATATAAAGAAATTTAACTCAATAAACTTTACTAATAATTAAAACTTTTATTATTGTAGCTGTAAGCACAATAAGTTATGATATTAATGTTTGATGGATACACTCCTATCAAAAAATAGATTTTTTGTATTCTGTTTGTTTTTTTCTTCCAATTAAATTAACATTAGTTTTGCGGAGAAGCTCAACATTAAATATATTAAAAAAAAATAACCGAATATAAATAAAAAGGAAAATAACTGAGAAATAAAAAACTATAATTTTCTTTTTATTATTGTACTTCTGATTTAATACGCGTGTTTACAAATAGTACAAAATTTATTCTTATTAATATTATTATTTTTTTTTAAATTCTATAATAAGTAAAATATAAGTGTTATTATAAATCGATTACCACAACACATCTCAGAATATAGAAATTATGATTTAATCTTATTCATTTATTTGTTTTGTAATAAAAATCATATTCGCTCAAATTAGGTTTTGAATGATGATTAGTAAAATAACGCACCTGATGTAATTAAGAACTTTATCTTTTCCAAGTAATCAGAACAGATAATATTTAATAAATCTGCCGGCTAAAATAAAGGTTGACAATTAAAGTTAATTCTTTTTGAGTCACTTTACCTCTATTAAGAAACTATCTTTTAAATTTTAAAACTAGTTTGTTCAGATTTTATTTAATTGAAAGAGATAGAAACATAGTGAAATTAGCATCCAAATACATTTTTTGTAAATAATTTTACGGTTCATTGCAAGGAGGTAGTAGGTTGCAACTTGATGTATTGAAACTGTACTAGGTTACCAGAAAATAAATAACATAACATCAGCATAAAGGAAAAAATAAACAATCTACACTAGACAATCTAATAATACAACTTTACATTGAAATAATAATAAATATATAAAATGAAAATACTAAAAATAGACAGAACCAACAGCTGCGTAAATAATAATGAACGGGCCGGAATCGGATCTGAAATTGATGTGGTGCAAGCCACAGGTTGCCAATCCTAAGCCGCTGCGTTGGGGTTGTGGCAGCAAATCCACGAGATTGCTTTTGAGATAATTTTGGCTATCAATTCAACTGATAAATTCAGCCTTCGGATTGATCGATCGATCCAAAAGTACCTGCGAATTTTATAAGCAAAAAGGCTTTTAAAATTATGGAAGGAGGGATGATAATTAAGTAGAAAAATATAAGAATAATTTAAACAATTTTTTTTAACGAATTCGAATACACTGAGAAAAAAAGAAACAAAGATAATTTCGGAATCTTAAACTAAATATATATCAAATAAAATGTTATTTCTTTGTATTTACTTATTATAATAATTTCAGTAATTGAGGAAAATGAAAAAAATTTAAAGCAAAAACAGGTATTTATAACATGTTGTTGAAGAAAAGACAGATCGTAAAACAGTGCACAATGCATTATCTATGAAAAATTAGATTCAAATTTTATTAAGAGTTATCTACATCTGAATTTTTAAATGAATTCATAAACTATTGATCCCTACCATTATCACCGAGTTAAAATTTGTTTGTGAGTTCGTTGTATTAACTCACAAACAAATAAAGTTTAAAAGTTAATACAACGGCCAAACTTTAGAAATTCATGGCTTCAGAGGAAATAACATCATCAATTACAACTCATTTATTTAAATGAGTGAGCACCTCTTCTCAAAGCAAAAACATCTCCAACTAAAGAATTAATTGACCAAGGTATGTAATTTAAAATAATACACTCAGACTGAAAAGATTCAATCGTTAGTCAATATTGCATGCCATTGAAAGTGTGTTCAATAAATTTAAATTAAAGAAATTACTATAATTTTTGATGATTCTTGTTTCTATTGATGTACAATTTGCTTTTCAGTGTAGTTTATCTACGTCTTGGTTCAACCGATAGTTATTATAGTTATATTATAGTTATATATAACCGATAGTTATTTTAATGAATAATGAAAACCTGGAGAAGTATTTCCTTCTAGAAAAGAGCTATCGCATACCTATAGTTTGATAAAATAATGTGGCATGTTCCAATGAATAATATCAACCACAATTAGCTAAAATTAGCCTGTTATTTTGCCATGCTTTCAATCGAAAATCGTACTAATTCGTGAGATACCACAAGCAATTCAATTAGCAATGGAATTTTATACAAGAACTGGAATTTTTATATCTAGGTATATGGAATTTTTGCTCAACATTAGACTCAAGCAGTAATTTCTATACTAAAGCAGTAACTTTAGACTCATTTGTTACGTTAAATTGGTACCTTAACATACCCAATTCTACAGTCATTTGTCCATTGAGCAAAGGTAGCATTTTAGATTTTTAGATTTGTAAGACACATCTGCAATACTAAAAGTATCTTAGAATATTTACATTGGGATCTACAGTGATAAAAGTAACTCAGAATATTATCATCCCTCACTCGGAATGGACTTGTCCATCACTGCAACAATTTCCAGTTTTCGTTCCGTTCCGGTTATAGTTCCTTTCCTGTGTTTTATCTGAGTGGTATCTTGTTTAACGATTTTCATTCAGTATAATATTCGTTATAGCTCCGTGTGATATTCTGGTCATTTTTTCGTTCCGATCATTGTAATTTTAAGTCTCCCACGTCATGAATTAGAGATTACTATTTTTATTGATTTAGTGAATCGATTTAGGTTGAGGATTCCTTTTTTTTATTAATATATCTCATCGCTTATGTTAAATAGTCTAGAAAATGGTGAAGGAAAATAAATTCCATTATGGAATTCTAATTAATAATATTGTTTGTATGCGATTTGTAAAAGTTTCCATGCTATGTTATCAACCTTCACAATATTTTTTATATCGTCGATCAAAAACTGTTCAAGTTAACATGTTAAGTGTTATATAACTGGGATTATTTATTTTTATCAACAATAAAACTATTTCATTACTCTTTTCAACAGGCCATATACTTAAAATAAATTAATAAGTTAGTTTTAAAAAGTAGTAAGAAGTGGTAGATACTAACTGCGAAAGAGGAAACCCTTTCTATTTTTAGCGATCAGTTTCACAATGCTTATCGACTAACAAATCCTTTTATCTGTATTCAATTATAGTTCGAATTTTATTACTTTCAAAGCGATAATGTCTTTACAAGAATATTATCGACATTGTTGCCGTAGCATTTATTGTTTCCTTCAATAAAGGAACGACATGGTTTGTCGAAATTTTAAATCACATAAAGTCATTGTCATTTACAGAAAAGAAAATGAAATAAAATAAACAAAGTTATATTGAGAAAAACTTTGATGGGCAAGATGTCAGGTCAGTCCTTACAACTTGTGAATTCCTAAGTAAATTAGTTAAATTAATTTTCGCCGAAAGATATAATAAAGAATTTGAAGTATCTATAAAATCTATAAAAATACCATCAATATTTTTTTTTTGTTTCTTTGCCCCCTTTCCTCGCCATTAGGGTATCCAGTTTACTGAGGCTTGGCCCAGGAGGGCTAGATCAGGATTTACTAAATCTGTCTATTTCCATCTAATTGTTCAGTTTATACTAATTGTTCAACTATAATTCATAAAAAATATTTTATATTTTATTGCTATGTAAGTCTATAATATAGACTGGTATTGAATATTATATTTTTTATTTCTATTGATTTTATTAGGTTCATTAAATAAATTTAAAATGGACAGCAATTAAAAAAAAAAAATCAAAACCAGTCTATATTGCTAGTAAATTACACAGTTGAAGAAGTAAAAATATTGTAGAATATATTGTTATAAAGTATTCTTTGTAACTTATATTTAAATAATTAGTATAAACTGGAAAGTAGATAGAATGAAACACACTAAGGTACCCAATTATTCTTAGGTATTCCTAATTAACCGGTGAAGTATGCACTTGAAGGTAACACTACTCCTGAGAACCAAATAAGGAAGACGAAGATGCGTGCTCAAGTAGAAATGGAACCTATTAGTAATCTCGAGGAGGCTGGTCTCGTAATAAACAAGCACGGGTGATTACAATCTCCCCTTTCCTATTGTATAATTACCTTCATTTGACAAAGTAAAAAAAAAAAAAACAGAGGGAGAGATATTTTCGCAGAAAGTATACACCTTTCATTACTTGTAACCCATTTATTCATTTAATTCAGGTAATCGGTAAATTTTTTTTCTTATGACCCTCCAATGTTCACAAGCATATAAACTGTTCCATTCTTAAATCCCATCATTTGAGTTTACCATGTAAAAGTTAGAATAAGTTTCAAATTTGCGGTAAATATTTCGATTTCACAATCTTGTAAATAAAAAATGTCTGGCAAGTATATAGGTCTGTATAGCTGTTCATTCATCATCTACCTCCAACCTTACAACAATATTTCAAGATCAATAATTCTTAGTTTCATAATAAAATCAACGGGACCAACCATTTTCGAAATATTGGCCCATCAAGGAATTTACTTTTGTACATAAGTAAGAGAAAATAGTAGATGTAATTCAATAAAAAATTGTTTTATTTGTAATTTTGATCTGTTATGCCCGTCGCATGGGTATAAAGATAGAGACACAAAATTTGTTTCTATTATAAACCACACTCTAGGAATTTCCACATGAATTTTTATTATTAGAACTCATTTTTTATTTTTTTTTTTTTATTCATATATAAAAATGCAAACGACGCTTCGAAGAACTCCTACCTCTTTAGGGTTCTCTTGGGCATACAAATTTTACCAGTGCTAGTACTAGATACTCCATGTGTCTATATCTATACAATTATAATTCAACAATGTTTAAAATAAATATAGAAAAAAGGAATACTTGACAATATAGTTAACACTCAATGCGGAAAAGATAATAAATATTCCCTTCTATACTGGGATATTGGAACAATATAATGCAGGAAATTATGTTACTGATTTAAAGGGCTAGGGTTCGAATCCGGCTGTGGCAGGTATTTTCTGTTTCACTGTTCATTAGCCACCAGGGTTCCCCCAACCACATAAAGTGGGTACCCTAAATTAAGTAGAAATTTTGCGGTCGAACGTGATTCTGACCAAATCACAATAATCTATCTCACTATCAAGTGACCCATCAATCAATCAATCAAGGCGGAATTGCTAGACCCTAAGAGGCGCCCTCCATTGACTTTACCAAGAGCGGTGGCAGCGGCATGCTTCAGGTTGGCGACAGGACTTGACTATTTGCGGCACTACCTGAAGAGAATAGTGGCTGAGTCTTCAGACTGCGTTCTGTGTGGAGTTGGTGAGATGACCGGCGATCACATATTTATGTGTGAAGCAACGGCGGACTTAATTTTAGACAAGAGTAATGTGAACATTGCTAAAGTATACTGGGCTGATCGAAACAAAATGGCAGAAATGCCGCCTTTGGCAAAGAAAAAAAAAAAACTATCACATGACAGTACATCCATACCTTTTAAGATTCGTAGAGGTACAGATTCAATTTATTTTTAATGTATAAATTGCAAAATACAGTGAACATCGCAGGGATATAATACTTCATGAATATAAATTTCTCTGATTTCGGTAGTGAGGAAGGAAAATGGCTAAGTCAGTGTTCCGCTTCCTTAACTTTGCCAAAAATTCATATTAAAAAAAAATGTATCCAATCTGTTTATATGAAATATAAATTTAGTAGATTTTTCAATATTAAATTAAATATAGAAACAACGCCCATAAATAATAATTGTAATTATTATCAAAACTCAAATCATCAAAACGCGTTTTCAATAATATCAGAGTATTTTATTTCACTTAGGCTTTTATTTGCTTTAAGCTTCGTTAGAGGAAACGTTTGTACATAATGTTTTAACGCTGATACCCAACTAAATGTTTAATTTAGAAATGTTCGGCCACCAAATTACAGACTTAGTTATTATTAAAAATATAAAAGTAATAAAATTGAATAAACCATTGCATTTATCTTCAATAGATATTGAACGCTTTCAGAGGATAATTGCTATAAGCCCAGTGGATCAAGAGTACAAGCGAAATCTGATTTCTAATGTTACAATAAACCCAAACCAAACAAAGAGTAAATTACCTAACCTTTATAGTGGCATTAGCCGGTTGATAATATTAATTAACAGGAGCTAATTACTACATAAAGGTATACACGAGATTATCAAGTCAGATTACAGCGGCTTCTTGGTACCTCTATACAACGTATATATGTGTTTTAGAGTAATAAACCAAGCCCAACATGCAATTAAATTTCACAGTATGCACAATTATATATTTCCTTGATCAAAAGTTCAGAAGAAAAATGATTTATTCAGCAAAAATATTTATAATATATTTATTTAGAGAGTTAACTGGTAAAAATCGAACATCAAATTAGACATCAACAAAAGCTATTTGAGATACTATAATATTAGTGATTTAAATTGAGTCCGACTGTTTTTACTTCAGTACATTTATTTTCCAATTAACAAATTTTCAATGTGCTTTTCAAGCTTATCGTGCCATCCTCAGGTACTTCACATAAAGGGACTCAAAATATATTGAAATGTAAGGCTATTCAATAAAAATATTGATTACATATTTAGTTGTATCCTAAGCTACAATAGGTATGTTAATTTGAACATATTTCTCTTAATTAACAAGTGCATAACCTAAACTTACTTTTGAAGCGGTGTTCACGAGGTTACGTTGTTAACGTTAATGAGATGAAGAGAAAACAGCCAAACTACATTTAATTAATAAATTTTCCTTCACCTTACATAACTACAAAATTGATTTTTGTGGTTACTAGTTTCAACTAGTTTTCTGTCATAAGATAATGAGTATAGGTGATATTAGGGACGTGGAGTTTTAAATTCTAAACCAATACAAAATCTAATAAATTTAAACTCAATATTCCAACAAATTCAAAAAGCTCTTTATGTGAATACTAAATAAAAAAGTCTTGAATTCTTTTTTGATAAATATAAAACTGAATGACAGTAATTTTTTGTACTGACTTGGTAACAGAGTTTGTTAGAGAGATTTTTTAAAAGTTAATTTTATACATTTGTTCGGAAATACATAATTCGATCTTCATCAGTAGAAATAGATAAAATATAAAATTTTGGCATCGTTAGTGTTCAATTCAATTTAATATACCATTTTATGAATAGAAAAGCGTTATCAGACCTAGGCAAAAAGTATTTTAGTTATTATTTTAAAATAGAGTACTAAAAATAACAGGTATTTGGTGTTTTTAAAATGCAGCATATTATCATTACCAAATATTTAATTTATTAAAAAAAATGAATTACCATTAAAAAAATATTAGAAGTATTTTGAAGTTTAATTACTAAAAACATAATAAAATACTAGTTTGAAGTAGTTGTAATTTTGTAATTAATACAAAATAGAGTAAATATTTCTGTAAAAAAATCATTTTTCAGACTTTTTATTTTCTATAGAAATTATTAGGTACAATGTATTACATATTTTACTTCTAATAACATAAAATACAAAAATATATTTGTCTTATTTTTTTTTTAATAATTATTTTACTTTTTTGTTGGAAATCCATTGTTTTAATAAGTTAATTTATTTTTACAATAAAATTAGAACCGTTCCTTACTTACATAGAGTGATAATTACGTAATATTTCTAGTGATTTAATAAATTAAAATAGTTAGAAAACATACAGTAACGTATTGACGGATTCGGCGAACGGAAAAATATTTATTCACATATTTGATTCATAGTAATTTAATTTTTTGTTTGCGTCATATCAATTGTGATTCCAAGAAACCAATCACGTCTTAAGTCAACATTGATGAATGAATGAAGAATTATTGATGGGATAGAAATCATAACCTTATAAGTGAAAAGTGATCTAAAACAAACGGACTGCTGACACCGTAAAAATAACTGTGAAGTAACAAATAAAAGGCGAGAGAGACGATAAAGTGTCATCAACTGTGAAGGATTGAGATTTAGAGCTAACCGCGGGCGGGATTTAAGAGGCTGCTGACGCTATAAAAGATGATAAAATAAAAACAGAGAAGAAAAATGAAATTCTGGTGGGGAAAAAAAAAGACTGGGAACAATGTAATGCAGAAAGCTGTTGCGGCAGTGGGTAAACTTTTAGAGGCCAACTTGCCTGGAAACAAATGCCAAATCAATGGCTAGGTGTCTCTAAACTTGTTACTTCTACCTCACCTCTCTCTTTACTTTTTCACAATCCAATTTATATTATTATCAACATATTTATAGCCACAGTTTTACAGGAGAATAATATAATTTGCTAACTGTTTAAAATTATCAACTGTTCTTTTTTACAGGTTTATTAAATTTTCAAATCTTCTATTAAATTTGGAAGAAAATTTATATAATTATTTGATAAACTATTTCTCATTGATTAGATATATTTTTACTATACAATTTTTGATTATATAAAATATACATTATATATTTTTTATTATTTAATTTTTTTTAAGTTGCCATCTTTATGCCATTTTTTTGGAAAGATGTTCTGTAGTAATTCTATTGATTGAGATGTGATATTATCAACATTTAGGATATGAACACACTTAAGTGCGCATTTTTTTTTTCTGTACAGCTATCCAACATGTCCCCAACTTTAATCTAGACATACCTGTGACAGGTCTAGTAGTTCGAGATTTAACTCCACGGTCTGCCACAAAATTTATTTCAAACAAGTCTTAAATCAGCAAAACCTATGAGAAACATCTAATATGAGCAAGTTGATTGAAAAATGTAATTTTTTTATATAGAATTTCGGATCTTCTGGGTAGATCTAAACCAAAACCTAATTCGAGAAAACAACATTTATTACCATGATTATTGTTTTGGAAGAAAGAGTCTAATGGAGGGTGTAAGCTGGCAGGAAAGTGAAGCGAAAATGCTGACCTAATAATGTACCAGGTACCAGAGGAGTGGATGACCTAATAATGTACCAGGTACCAGAGGAGTGGATCTTACAATAAGACCAGGTCTTGGCAGAGTAGCAGAAGAGTACGAGCCAGTCATTGGGTGCCTTCCGTTTCAGTTAAGATTACAATGACAGTGATTCCTATTAACCTAAGCTCCGTGTGTGAGGCCTCATTGGCTTCACTTTTGTTTCGAAGGTGAGTAGGGTTATTATACCCCCTTGATCTATCTATCTGATACATGGTATTGTAAAAATTGGATCGTATAAATAATTTATAGTGATCTTCACTCAATTATTGCCTTCCATGATAATCTTGTTTTCCTAATAACCCAGTTATTCATCCGAAAATCATTTTAAATAAAACAAATATCCAAAAATTCCATCTGTTCCTGTTAATTTTTAGATTAAATTTCATTATTACCATTTTTATCTCTATGTCGTACGAAATATAGAGGAACTAACTACGAAGTATCGTAGACTTTTTTTCTTAAATGTTCTATCCACTAAAAACTCTTATCGGACTCAGATATTCTGAAGGTCCAGGGAGTTGAGACGTATACCTTGGCAACTGCAGCGGCACCGATTCAAATCCGACTTAGTGGGTCAACGTTTATTACTGCGACGGTACTACGAAATAAAAACCCCCACCATGGTTCGAATACCTGACTGCCGTGCTGGTTGTGGCATAGGACCCAGGGGGCTCGGTTCGGAACTTTGTGGGATTTTCCACCTGGGAAAATTAATATTTATTTTTCGGCGGTCACCTTGGCCAGTACGCGGCGGCAACTCAGGTAGCTGCCATGGGTTGGAAAAAAGAACAATTAGGCCCACTTGCCGTACTTGTTCCCCCACCAAATACTAATACTAAAGGTTAGAGTAGGGTGGTACTCAGTAGATTAGTAACCCTTCCCCCGTGGGTCCAGGTAGAAGGTCCTAAAATATATATATACATGTATATTTCTTTAAAGCACCAAAGAAACAAAGGTCTTAGATAGGATATGCTACACGAAGGCAATGTAACCTCTTCTAGGAGAGGCGTTAATGAGCTCCGAGAAGGCTCATCCAACAGGTACATAAGCCCCGTTGAACCTTTTACAATAGGGGTTAATTACATGCCAGAACTACTCCCTTTTCTTGCAAGGGGTACTTGATACAAAGGGGCTGAGCCTGGTTCCTTAAGTAGGTCTAGAAGAAAATATTTTTATATACCCTCCACCACTCACATTCAGTCTCGAAAAGAGGGATTCCAAATCCCAGGTTTCTATTCGGTTTAGAAAATACTCCATAAAAGAAAAATCTAGGTAAAATCCTGCACCTTCTAGCTTTTTGACCCTTCTCTTTTGCTTCCTTCAAATTCCATATTACAAATATGTAATAATGATGTTTTTTGGTTTGAACCTTGGAAAAGGTATAATAAAAATGTTTTACAGTAGGAAACAATGGAAAAACAGAGCAATAAGAAAGAGAAAACTTCGAAGCCACTAACATGAATAACATGGCGCACCAATGGTATATGTTGAAATAAAAAGCTAAATAATGCTGTACTTACGACGTAGTAAATAAAAAATCTCTCTTACTCTCTACATTTTCACTCCAAATGATTCACTAAGGAATTCATCCGTTATGATTAAGATTAAACGTAGAATTGAGTAGGTTTTTACATAATTGATTGTCCATGGCTTTATACATAATTCATTAGGATAAAAACGATTATGATCGATTTTAAAGAAATGAAAAATAGAACAATACGATAGTCTGACGTTTCAAATCGCAACTTATTATTTTCTTCAAGATAATAATATTTATGATGGTGACTTTAATTTAATCGCATAACATTACTTAAAACTTCTGATTTATAACTCATCATAAAGGCTGTCTTTGTTATTTTTAAAAAATAAATTATTGTTGGAAGATAGTCCGGGTGGCGGTCAAGAAAGGTATCAAAATGGTAAAAGAAACTATTTATTGTTAATCAACATTTCACCTCTACATGTATGTAATATCTTATATACATCTACATTTATCTGCAATATTTGCCTATTGTAATATTTTTAAAAAAATTTATTTATTGATATTTACAACTGTATAAAAAATACAACAAGTAAATTTGATCAAAATGACATAATGATATGATACAGGATGTGGAGAAACTACCCAGTAGTAGAACTCTAAAAACAGTTTACAATATAAGGTCACGAGGCCATCTTCTTTTCAGGCGCCTCGGAGGATTGTCAGGAATGGAAGAGGAAGCAAGGCTAGAAACTAGTGGGTTTGGGTGGTTAGGTTGTAATATTAGACAAGCGATTTGATGATACTGCGACTTTACCTATCTATATATTATTAAAAATCTTACCCTTTTTCGAGGATTAGCGAAAAAGTAGGGAAATAGTTTAGCTGAGAGCGGATGCCTGACTTGGCAGTTGACATTTCTGTTTCAATTTTTTAGGTAGTCCCATCTAAGTTTATTTGTTATTTTTATTAATTTTCTTTATATTTTATTTTACTTGCTACTATATACCTTTATCATTCTTATTTCACCTTCTGTTTATCTTTTTACACCTACCTCTTAAGCGTATCCGTAACTAGTTCTGAAGTATATTTTTTCAACAAATTATTACTCTAGTTCTGTATTTAGAATTCTATCAAATTTTGGCTGTATCTATTAGTTACTATTTTATAGTCCTCCTATATGAATTCTTCTTTTAATAGTATTATTTCTTATGTATATTTATTAAAAACAAAACAAAAAAATATTTATTTTATTTTCGTATTTTTGCTGTACATTCTTTTTAATTTTCTGTCAATTCTTAGTATCTGCTTTTTCATTTAGCCATGACGAAGCCCTGCAAAGTGGGGTGAAACGTTGGTTAAAAATAAATAGTTTTCTTTTACAATTTGATATCATTATTGACGGCCACCCGGACTATCTTCCTACAATGTACTTCATAATGTCTATAATTATCTAAATTAAGTATATACTTAAATATAAGTATATATAACTATCTTCTTCCGAGAAAAAAAATTATTATTTCTCTATTGTACTTAATTTCGATGGCTTACTTCCCAGTGGTGTTTAGTACATTGCCCCTAGCTTTACAAAAAGTAGTATCAAATATTCTCTTTTCCGAAAATTACAACTTTTCAATTTATTTTTTGTGTGGCATGACATACCGATCACAATATCAAATCAACAGATGTTGTTACCGAAAACCAATAATTTAGTCAAATGCGTTACTATATGCAACTGTACAAAGAATTCATCTTTTAAACAAACAATAGTATGTTCAAAAACCCCTTTGTTTGACTCCTTACAAATAAAATGGTTAGGAATCCTCACCATCAGGGCAATTACGCTCTTCAGGTCATAGTTTGTCAATATAGCAACTAAAAAAAAGTAGATACTATAGCACTCCTATATTATTATGATGCTATATTGCTTTTTGAAATTATATTTTCTGGTGAAATATTGTATTAAAAAACAGGAAAACTTTCTTTTTTTTTCTTTTTCTATATCCATCAAAAGAATACTTTAAGTTCTTAAGTTCATCAGTACAGGTTAATGTTCATTTCATCCCAACAAAATGTTTTCATATATTTCCTTTTTTAGAGAAGATACTGCACGCCGCAAAAGCGATTGGGAAGATGAACGCGGTATTTGCATTGATGACCCAGATAATCTAATAAACAGCAAAAACATACCCACTCAATGATTAAACTTCATGTAAATTAAGTCAAAATATTGAACAAAGGTTGGACTAATGGCACTGTTCAATATCTGCATGCCTTTGACCAGTTTAGAAGAACGGACCACTGGATTGTGAGCACTAGGGGGAGTTTGTGCACTACTGCATTAGTGCATGGCTCACTCGCTTCTACTCTCATTCCATTATACCCGCCACTTAACTGAGATAGTTTAACTGAGTTATACTGAACATTCTAATACGGGGACAGATTTAACAGGATTAAGTGAATTATCCTATCGCAGATGGTTACTATCAAAGTCCTGGGGAAATTCTGTACTGACCTTATACCCCTCGATATACTCTGGTATAAACTAAGCCTGAACATTTTCCCTTTTAAACCTAAATAGGTTTTGAAATTAAAATTGCAATAAAAACAAAAAGACCATGATTAGATATTAGCCATTCATTAGGAGTATCTAATTTAAAATATTTTTAAGCCGAATCAGAAAAACTGACGATTAACTGACGTTTAACTACAATTAACATCAAGTAATCAAATGATTAAAAACTTAATTAGAGTTAAGATAAAGTAATCTTATTTCTTTAGGGGATATAATATCTAACTATCGAGTACATTTCTCATCCATACGTTCTAGCGATTTCTTGAAGAAATTTAAAGTCAGTTCTTGGAAAAACTCCCTTAAGTAAAATCCAGAAATATCATATAAACTTCTGAAAAAGAAAAAATAACATCTGTCTCTTCAAATCTTAAATAAAATTACAGTAATAATATGAGGCTTATTCCAAAAATAAGGTATCTTATTTTATTTATTCATTTTTCGATTCCGCTTATTTTCTGTAATCTTTACATAATCTTAATGTTGTATTTTATGATACTGTCTCTAACAGTTTTTGGATACCGTGATTCCCGTTCTCCAGAGAGCACTGAACCACAATTTTTCACTTCATGGTCGTAACTTTATCGTCATTGCCATAATTTGTTTGTACTTTTGAAACAAATGGTAGTCACTCTGCCAGGTTTGGACTAGAGGGACGATGGGTGGTAAAGTTTTACTGTTAAAATAATGCTGTTACAGCATTATTTGGTTTGAATTTTTGTTGGTTTTATGCTTCAAGGTACCACAATACACTCTGCTCGATACTGTGAAACACTAAAAAACTCGGAAGGAATTTAGAGAACTTAAAGAAAAGGATTTATGTAGCGTACTTTTGAACGTCCTGAAGAAGACCATACAAAAGTTCTCTTTAAAGTGCACAGCTTTAGATTCTCTACAATAACAAAAATGTTGTTTCATAAGCAATTCCTTTGAACGAGAATTCAAATAAAAAAAGAAGCATATGTAAAACGGAACTTTGCAAAGGGAAGGCAATGGTATGCATTAAAAGTAAACCTTTAATAATAAGGTGTTTTTAAATCCGTATTTAAGGCCCATCCCTAAGCCCAAGGAATAGGGAAGAAAATAATGCGACTAAAGAGGAAATTAAGCAGGAAAATATGACAACGCTCAACCTTTGAAAATGAAGTACATGGTCTAGAGACAAGAATTGAGAAAATGTACATAAAAAACTTGGAGACCATACTTTTTGGATTACATTCGTAAAGTGCACGAGTTGTTCAACGGAAGCTTGAACTAATTAATTCTTTGATTAATAAATAAATAAATAATAAAAAAATATAAAGTGTAACAAACGAAACCCGTATAAATTGTTTTTTAAAACCAATACAGGATTATTGATTACTGCTAAAATCTCAGAAATCCTAATAACCATCTTATTCCAATGTATTACGTACAATAAATATATTTCCACTAAACAAATTGTGTAACACACTAAAACAAAGACATTTCAACAATATTTGACAAAGCCAAAGAGTATTACAATACACATGTACCCCTAAAAAATGTAACTAGACCCCGACAACTTAAGAAACTGAATGAAAATATCTCTCTAAGGTCGTTTGCTGTCCTTTCTAACAATAAGGACTAATTGCATCACATCATGCAAATTAAATTTCAGTTTGATAAACTTAGTTTTTGTCGTTGATGAATAATTTGTTTTGAAAATAACAGACAATTACATAAATCACAAAGAAATCAAACAGCGGAATCCTAGCGAGAAAATAGAATATTGTATAAAGAGACCTGAAAGCGAAGTACTTACGAGTGATGAGGCAATATTTGGACTGATGTTCACCATCCCCTTCATCCTCCTAAAGCTATACATAGAGAGAATATACACACAAGCAATCCGCTGCAATTAACTGGTTCACATAATAGCCAAATGTTTGCTAGGTTAATCTGATATTGAACAAATAAAGGATATTCGGTAATTAGCAACCTATAAACAGGCTTATTTATTCAGCTATTCCAACAAACGGATCTTCATAGGACAGATCAGTCGTAGAAGGCCGAATATGGAATATTAATGATTTACTATGAAAACAGTTTTTATAGTTAGCCAGTTATTGCAACTCATATCTCGGATTCAATATTCGATCAGGTTCTGAAACTTTCTTTTTAAATATATGAAAATTAGCGAAACAGATCACAGTGCAATGAAAAATTATATTTAAGACAATTAATTTTACAATAAAAATTGACAAGCAAAAGCGATATTTTTTCTAAAAACATCATTTATTACATCTAAAAACAACAGCGACAAGCGATTTTCTAATAAAATGGAATAATTGGCAAAAAATAATATTCCTAAGCACGCATATTGCAATGTGTACTCCACTCAGTAGAGGCGTTTTTTACTTTAATTTTGTTGTAACTAATAAATAATTCGATATTACTGAGTGCTGTATATTCTGGAGATGTAAATAACACTTGTTTATATCTTGGTTATTAATATTTTTAACAATTTAAATTAATAATGATTAAATTAGTTTAAAATTCTATTTTATTTTTCGTTATGTGTGCTTACTGAAAGTATCAATTTTGAATGAATCCATTGTAAATATTGTATGTAATTCATTCAACTTAGTTTGATTATGTTCATTCCATTAATTATTTTCCTTCATATATACGTATAGAGATTTTATTTATTTATTTTTATACGTATATATTTTTTATATATATTATTTTTATTTGTTTGTATGAAAGTGTACAATTATCACTATTATTCAATGCCCAAGTTTGTGGCAGTTGTATTATTATCAATAAATAAAAGTTTGCAATTCTTCTTGAATGAATTCATAAATTTAAAATAGAACATACGTAGTAAAATCAACATTTATGACAGATCACCGTTAAAGAGGAGTATGAGATGTGCTGGAACGGAATGTAAGGATAGGATTAAATATACAGTACTAGTAACAAAAAAAAATAGAAAGAAAGAATAAATAAATACAAAAAAAAAATAAATAAAACAAATTTAATGTAATTTGGTTACTAAAAATAATGTTTAAATAGCTGCGTATTATAGCAATCCACTTTATTGGGGCACCATTGCTTCCTATCAATAAAGCATTTCTCTCTCTCTGAATTGTAATAAACTCTGGAATGAAGTTTGTAGGGTTGTAAGGAGGAAAAATAAACCTAAACATAACATACTGGAGTTAATAACAGCTATATTAGAAACAATTGCAGTAAATCATGCAAGATATATTGGATTTCATCACTATCTCAGGAAGGGAGAAGAGATAATATCCTCATTCATGCAATCTAGAGTCTTTTTCAACCGAAGTCCATTTTTGATATAAGTTTACTGGTGTATATTCGAAGTTAATAGTTTAAAAAAAAAATTAAATAAAATTTTTATTAAATAATATATGTAGTTTTAATTTTTCAAGCACTAATGAAGTATATTTATTAGATTTTATTTTGTGGACAAATCTTTAGAAATTTATTTTTCTTAATTTGACATCATAATCAACATAAAAATGTAAAATATTTTACTAGGCAAAATAATTTCATTATTAAGAAAATAAAAAAGTTTTCAGGGTTAAATGATATAATAAACTTGTTAATTTGATTTTTATTTAAACTTGATAATTTAATTAATTAAAATACTGTTGAGCAAACCCAAAGTGACGAATCTACAAGTTATGGTTTATAAAACTAAATACCTGCCGTTACTAATAAAAAGATCAATTGATTATTATTGAAATTAAGAAAAAATAGTTACTTATATCTATCAATAACTATGGTTCAAAATTAATATTTCGATAAGATACTGTTTTATATTACATTTTTAATTCTTTGGTACAGCACCGAAAATATTATAAATTGGTGTTCCTTAACCAACCTAAATTTTAAAATACAAATTTAACAGAAGTACCAACTGGACCATAACTGCGACGAGACATGGCCCACACAAAGACAGCAGCTGCTCGGCTCGTGCCAGGTAGAAGAGGCAGATGGCCCACATCTGCCGACTAACGTGATTAGGATGGAAGCCTTCAGATCTTGAAGACGTACCGGCAGGATCCTCAGGGGACCTTATTGTCCAGGCCTACCGTTACTTAACGGATCACGAGCAAACCCTTAAAGCTGAAAGATCGACCAGGAGGAAACAAAAAAACAAATAAAGAAAACTATCAAGATCATTTAAGAGATGGTCATTTAATCTGCTACAGTCTGTACAATATGTGTATTATATAATATATTAGGTACAATTATATTAATTGCACAAATGGGGACTAGACGACAGGTAAAAGTGATTTAATTATGGACAAGTCTGTAGAGTCGATCTGCAAGTTTTTCCACAGTGCATATCACTCATTATTATTGGAAGAAGATAGTTGACCGTATAGTAGAGACCAAGAGGAGAAAAAAGGCAGTTATCTCACCCCAATTTTTGATTACTTTAATGAAAGCTATGTATAATTAATAGTCAAAATTGATGAGTCTGCCAAGTATAGGTAGAGGGAATAAAAAATAGCGGCTGTTTTAAAGCGATAGAAAAAACTAATTTTTCATTCGGAGCTCTACATTTTAAAAGTAGGAACAACACAAGAGAACCTAAGAGAACGTCATTTAAAGAAGAGTAAATTTGCTAAAATATGAGTCCTAATAAATAAAGCTATTTACGTTAAATAGTTTTCGAGATATAGCTTTTTAAAAAGAAACATTTCATAAAAATGTTGTGTGGGGCGTACTGAAAGATTAGTAGTTAGTGTATTTATTTTGAAAAATTTATATCTCAAAAACTATTTGACGTACAAATGTCTATTAGTACTCAAATTAAAGCTAGTTTAATGAGCTATAAAGTAGTATATGATGTTTATCTTCGTAGGAGTAATAGTTTACATGAAATTCGCTAAAATAAATTGATTTATAGTTATTCGGACAAATTTTCATTTGCCAAATTTATATTCATATGTGATGATATTCTAACTACTACCTACTACTAACTAATAAAAACTACTAATATAAACTACCCCTACGAAGATAGGTGTCATAAACTACGTGAGTTTATTTTGTCAAATATCATAAAAACTACTTCTCCTATAAAGATAAACATAATTAACTATTTTGTAGTAAATTAAACTAGCTATAATTTGAGCTCAGGCTGACATATGTACATCCAATGGTTTCTGAAATGATGTTTTTCATATTTTTATCATTATTTTAGAAAATATCATGAAAACTACTATTCCTACAAAGGTATAGGTCATAAACCTCTTTATAGCCCATTAAACTAGCTTTAATTTGAATGTTAATAGACATCTGTACGTCACATAGTTCCTGAGATATAGATTTCTCAAAATAAATTAACTAACTACTAATCTTTCAGTAGATTTTTAAAATTTTTGCCTTTTAAATAGAACTATTTGACGTAAATAGCTCTTTTAGGGCTAATATTTCAACAAATTTACTCTTCTTTAAATAATTTTCTCTTAAATTTTCTAGTGGTGTTGGTATTTTTTAAGATATAGAGCTCCGAATGAAAAATTAATGTTCTTTTAGGTTTTGAAACAGCCGCCATTTTTTATTCCTCCTACCTATACTTGGCAGACTCATCAATTTTGACTAGTACTTATACCTAGTTTTCATTAAAGTAATAAAAAATTGGGGTGAGATAACTGCCTTTTTTTCTTCCTGGCTCTTGAACTAGTATGAGGTAGATTGTACCAAACCTCACCTATACCATATCTACTTCACATATCCGTTCTATATATCTACCTCTTTACTATATTTATAACTATTTCTAATGAGTAGTCTCCTACCATTTATTAGTCTAGATCTGTATTTAGAACTCTTACCACACCTAGTTATATTTATTAATAACATCTTTTCAGTCCACCTACATGTATACTTCCTTATACTGTAATTATTAATTATTTTTTATATAATTTATAAACATAACGATTGTTTTGAAATTTGTTTACTTTAATGTTATGTTAATTCTAACATGTTTGATTCTTGTTTTTTCGTTAATCCTGCAAAGTAGGACGAAACGTTGGTTAATAATAATAAATAAACGCTGGTAAATAAATAGTCTTCTTTTACTATTTTGACACCTTTATTGGCCGCCAGGACTATCTCCCTACAATATTATTACCAAGTAACATACTCATGTCACTCATATTTTATTTTGTAAATCACCAACGATCCAGATTCGTTTATGAATTTTTATAGATTTTTCTGTGCAGATCCACAGTCCAAGCCCTTTCGTGTAAGCTATACAGAATAGAGAAACCTGCCGAGGGTTGCATATAGACTCACTTAGGTCATGTAGGAGTCATCCTAGGGGCTTTGTATATATAACTACGTTGAGGTAAACGTTTAATTGTAGTTTCAATTCAAGGGCAAAAAACTACTAAAAGGATTACTTTCTTTTGTATTGTCTAATAGAGCTTATTTATGATAATACTATCTCCATTATAAATTGAGGTTTCATTTGTTTGCAAATTTCATTTTTTGTCCAGTTTTATAATAATTAGTTTAAATAAAATTGTATTGTTTTTGAAAGAATATTTGTCTAAATAGACTGCCAAATTTATCATTTTGCGTTGTATTTTAGTTAAAGCAATGCAACAGTGTATCATTATGGTGTAATTTCCAGATCGAGCAACGTTTTTTATTATGTTCTTTTGATAATTAGAATTATTTATTATATATTTGCAATAGCTAGTCATAAATGCCTAATTCAAATCAGTCTAGCTCAAACGTAGAAAAGCCAAAAGGGTCTAAACGTTTCTCAAAGAAAAATCCATGCCCCGTCTACAATATATCTGATCGTATATAGGTATTTGATGAGTTTAGGGCAAATAATGTTAATTAAAAATATAGAATAAATCTTAAAAATGAGTTAAGATTCGAAATTTTTACACCTGTCCGTAGCTCAGGTGGATAGGCGCAAGACAATCAATCTGAGATTGCGGGCGGCGCCGGTTCAAATCCGGCCTGGGGCGTTGACGTTTTTCATTTAGTGGCGGTCATACAAAAACTTGACCCCCCAACATGGTTCAATGGCAGTCTTGGGCCGACGAAAAAACTCCTATATCACTAATAGTTTTCACAACCATGGTACAAAAAATATTAGTGCTTATACTTTGTAGTATGTATAATTGTACTTGTGGGATATTCTGCTAGTTTTCAAAAAGAACAGGACACTGGTAATGTTTACCTGATCGTAAGGAAGCTGATTTTTTTATTTTAAAAAAAAAACATTACAAAAACTTAACCTAAACAACAAGAATTAAGTTTATAAAAAGTTGTTGACTATTGTGCAAAGTGCGATAATTACCATGGAACTGAATGACCTTGCCCGAAGAAACAGATCTGGCCCTGACCTAACGCACAAGGCTCACATCCTATCAGGGCTATAATTAAAATTTGAATCACAGAAGAAATGAAACATACCTTCAAGTCTGTAATGCACCAGTTCAATAATCTACTGAAATTCTACGACGATAGTCATACAAGTTCATAAAAAAAATAAATAAATAAAAATAAATTTTTAAAAAATGTAAGAGTACATAATATAAATAAAAATTACTTTTAGGTAAATCAAAAAGAAAATTATTACATTCTATTCAATTGACATCTTTGAGCTAAGAGCATTGTGATAATGATGGTAGATTTTTATTATTCAAGTTGGTTTTTAAACTTTTCCTTTAATGTTGTAACCAAGTTTTATTTTTTAATTATGTTGTGTCTTTGAAATTCGTTTCATATAAATAGCCTGATTATTTCTTTTTGGTTGAAGATATAGCTATCAAGCATTCCAAAGTAAATAAAATTAAAACTATTCCTTTTTCAAGAAGTAATAATTAATTAGGAGTGACTACTTTATAGTATATATTTATATAAATCATTTTTCATTGTCTCTGAACTTTATGTTAAAGTTTACAATTGTGATGGACCATTACTAAAAAAAATTCCTTAAACTTAATCTCAATGTTTTTTAGCATTAACCATGATTCAGTATCATGGCTTATGAGTAATTTAATTTGCGGATTCAATAGATTTTAGTTAATTAATGAATAAAGATATGGTCATGCTTCATCCTTTATCTGATCCAGTGTTAATTCATAAACATAAACACATATATAAATGCAACGTAAAATTAGACTATACATTGATGTGATAATAACAATAAAATAAACGTTGATCAAATGTATTATTTCAAGGAAAAAATCAATATATTTATAATTGAAACAATAACATAAAAATCAAACATTAGATAGATAATCAGTTACCTATGTTTATTTATAATGTGTACATTTAATTTCATTTTTTATCCATTTTAGTTAACACTTAATTATTTTATTGTATTTTTTTATTTTTAAATTT